>NW_011966933.1:59814-63214 GCF_000949405.1 Vollenhovia emeryi | reverse complement strand
ATATAACCACGAAAGCTTCATGCATATGACAACCATGTGTCACGTACGAATGCGAATGGAGTTAGTTGATGACAGCGCTCCCAGTATTGCTTTTCAGAACGTCTGGCGGGCACAAACATCGGCCCATTCTGATTACGGGCAGTTCGGTCTCCTTATACATTCTCCATGGGGCCATCGCACACAAAATTGCATAGTTGCATCACAGTATAACCAGTAGTGGCACTCGCTCTTTTGTTTCACGTTCGCGCCGATCCGTATTGCGCATCCGACATGTTTTTATTCTGACCAATTACAGGATTTTTGTACGTGTGTTAGTGCATAGTCGGTGTGACATTGAAAAATTCGCAGTGTTGACGAATAACGCGTAAATACTTTTATACGTTGGAACAAGTAATTACATTAATTACTTTTATTATAACATTTTTTTTCATAGGCCATTTCCATTTACAATAAATAATGTACGCTAGTTCGTATGCGCCTTTCCTGGATACGATCCTGAAAAGGGCCCAGGCACTTTTAGTCGTTGATACACTATTGGCGCGATTAAAAATATGGCGGAAAACTGAGAACGCCCAGATCAAAGGTGCCGACAGAGAGTGGGCATACTGGTTATACTGTGCCTCCACCATATGACTTTTCGGACCTGTATGTAAGAACGTGCCTTATACAGATTTCATGGTTATACGTGTAGATAAGTTGTGTTTGTATTCCTTATATACATACTTCATATTTTTTATTTTAAAAGAAATTCTACAAAATAATTATCATCAGTACATTTTTACAACAATCGTTATTTTATCTTCTTGGTATATTTATCTTCCAACTCGTATAATTTTAAATCAAGTTCTGCCATGGAATATGTCTAAAATATGATGTTTCTTAATGTCCTATGATATCATATAAATATATCCGTTTGTTCTAATTGAACTAACTATATTACATTTTAGGCATCTCAAAATGCAAGACATAATTAAACATTAACAAGAAAAAAGTAAAAAAGAGAAGTAGGTACAGGACACACAGTTACAAAGAATAAGTTTTATATAAAAAGAAAAAATAGTCACGCTCGTTCTTTAATAATAACACATGTTATGTTTCACGACCAATATTTAAATGAGCAAATAGAATGTAGAATTATTATAAAAGTAAAATTTTATTTTACATTGTAATATGAATCACGATTAATTACAGAAATAAATGTAACAATTAGACGCGTTTTGACACTACGGTGTCTTCTTCAGTGTATTAAACCATCGTAAGAAAAATAAAATTATAAGTCGCAAAAGAGATTATTGTGTTAAAAATGTAAGAAGTACCACATTCTAACAAACCGCTCGCATTTCAATAATAGTTTTTAAGCGCAAATTAACTATGTCATGTTCGGCATTTTTACACGTAGCTAAAGGTGTCTAATAATTAATTCCTCTAGGGTGAGAATCTTGGCAGTATGAAGGTTTTGTGAAACATAATATACAGCAATATGTAAAAATTAGATCAATAGTTAAAAATTCTGTTTGTCCCGAGTCTTCAACGGTTCGAGAGACTCAAAATGATCTTTTTCGAATTGTAACATGCCGAACATGACATAGTTAATTTGCGTTTAAAACTATTACTGAAAAACTATTACTGAAATGCGAGCGGTTCATTAGAATGACACATCTTACATTTTTAACACGATCATCTATTTTGCGACTTAGTAATTTTATCTTTTTCACGATGGTTTAATATACTGAAGAAGACATCGTAGTGCCAAAACGCATCTAATCGTTACATTTATTTCTGTAATTAATCGATATTACAATGTAAAATTAAATTTTACTTTCATAACAATTCTACATCTGTCTAGTCGTTTAAATACATATATTGGCTATGAAATACAACATATATGCATACAAAAAGTTGTTTTATTCAAAGTAGGACATAAGATGGTAAAGGGTGACCAGATAGCAATGATACTTTTTCCAATTGTTATGTTTCAGCAGCTGTCAAAGTTACCAATGACATCCAGCTGTCAAAATATTCAGTAAGGTTTGCCATTTCATCATGCATCGTTTCACGCTTGCCGAACGTGCGGAAATTATTAAAAAATATTATCGAAATTCCGGCTCAGTTGTAAAAACGCAACGTGAATTTCGTCGTGAGGTCGGTCGTCATCATGGTTTCAGTGTGCAGGCAATTCGTCGCACCGTGGAAAAGTTTGAGCATGAGTACACCCTTTTGAACCTTAAGCCACCAACCAGACAGAGATTAGTGCGAAATGAAGAAAACATAGCCGCCGTAGCGGCCAGTATCGAAGAAGACCCAGACATGTCGATTCGGCGCAGATCAGCTGAATTGGGCATCGCCAGAGAGTCAACCCGACTTATTTTGCGGTTGGATTTGGGCCTACATCCGTATAAGATTGTGCTGACGCAAGAATTGAAGCCGGACGACCATAGACAACGCCGTGAGTTCGCTAATTGGGCGCTGGAAATGTTGGCCGGAGATCCGGATTTTGGCCAAAAAAATCATCTTCTCAGACGAGGCCCATTTTTGGCTCAGCGGCTATGTCAACAAGCAAAATTGCCGTTATTGGAGCGAACACAATCCACAAGTGTTCGACCAAGCATCAATGCATCCACAAAGATTGACTGTTTGGTGCGGTTTATGGCATGGCGGCATCATCGGACCTTATTTCTTTCGAAATGAGGAAGGAGACACCGTTACCGTCAATGGTCTCAAGTATAGAGCGATGTTAACCGACTTTCTGTGGCCAGAGCTCGACAACATCGATATATCCGAGCTGTGGTTCCAACAAGACGACGCTATGCCATGCCATACAAGCGACGCAACGCTCGAAGTTGTGAAGGAGAAATTTGGCGACTGGATCATCTCACGGCGAGCGTTCATCAATTGGCCGCCGCGATCATGCGACTTGACACCACTCGATTATTTTCTCTGGGGCTACGTCAAGTCCTTAGTCTACGCTAACAAGCCAACCACTTTGGACGAGCTCGAGGCCAACATTCGAGACGCTATTGCCGGAATAACGCCGCACATATTGGACCGAGTCATCAAAAATTGGACCGACTGCTTGAAGCACTGCCAGCGAAGCCGAGGCGGCCATTTGAATGATGTGCTATTCCACACATAATGACATGAATGTAGCTTCAAAATAGAGCCAGAATCTATTTTATATCTCACACCGTTGTTGTTTTATTTAAATTTTTTTCCTATCGTTCTTATCTGGTTTATTATTGGTTCGAACTTGGGTGAACATGCCAAGGACATATGAAGGTCAACTTTTGTTTTAAATGAAACCTACTTTTCATTAGACATTCTTGTAACTTATCTTAAGAGCTCTCTCCCCCCCCCCTCTTCTCTCTCTCTCTCTCTCTCTCTCTCTCTCTCTCTCTCTCTC
>NW_011966933.1:56892-59744 GCF_000949405.1 Vollenhovia emeryi | reverse complement strand
TCTCTCTCTCTCTCTCTCTCTCTCTCTCCTCTCGTTCTCTTTCTCTCTCCAAAATACTATAATAAAGTATTTTTTCATCAAGTACTTTTCGTTATAAGGCTTGAAAGATAGGTGTTGTTCTATCCAATGAAAACAAGATCGGTGGTTGATCTAGCCATGAAGGCAAGATCGGTGATTGATCTAGCCAATGAAGATAAGATCGGTAGTGGATTTAACCAATGAAAGTAAGATCCAAATGAAAACGAAAAACACTTTATTATAGTGTTTTGGGAAGTTCTCGAGATAAGCTACAAAAATGTCTAAAAAATAGGGGTTTTATTTAAAAAAACAAAGTTGATCTTCATACAACCTTGACACGTTCAACCAAGGTCAAACCAATGGTACTATTTTATGTCCCCCTTCGAATAAAACAACTTTTGTTTAAAACGTTTTTGGATACAAGCCTTGGTTTTCGAAAAAAATCAATGCGTCACTTAAAATGGGTCACCCTGTACAACTGTGTAATTACAATTATCATGCAACATATAAATTATTTAATAACACTTACTCTTTTCCGATTAGGTTTTGAAATGCCCTTTAAATTATTCATGTCCTCCGTTATCTATAATAAATATAAAGTTGTCTATTTTAAATTATATATAAAATTGTTTAAAAATCTCGTTTAATTACATACGTATAATCATATAATTAATAACTGATTAAGTAATTATTATAATCCTGTATTTATGATTATAAGTATGTATATATTTTACATATATTTTCTTTTATACATGCACATGCGTGACATTTAGTAAAAACAAAATGCATTCTTTCTTTTATAATATACCTGTCAAATTTTATCAAATGTATATAAATAGCAACATTGAAACTCAAATGATCATATGAATTAATATGACTATATAAATTATATTAGACAATGAAATTGTTATACCCAAAATTCTTTGTATTCCGGTGATACACTTTCTAAATACAATATTTTGTCTTCAATATTTTTTAACCTTTCGTAAATATCTTTAGGCACTGGCTTGTTAATCCCAATCATATGTTCTGTCGCAGAAATTCTGTCATCTAATATAGGGAAACAGCTTGAAGTGTTGGAGCTTGTATTATTCGTAACAGACTTGCGTAAAATTGATTGATTGATAGTTTGAGGTCCCCATATGTTTAATACTCTGTGAACTAAAAATAATTATAAAGATATGTTTAATTATTTGATTAAACGGTTTTGCGTATTTCCTTAATGAATCGAAAAAGAATAATAGAACTGAAGTAAACTTATATTCAATATCACGATTAAAAGCCCCATTAAGTTCAATTAAGTATATACATATGTATAATAGAATTTTGTTTATATGTCATAAAATCATATATCACGCACATTAGTAATGTTACAAACTTTTGATGTAATTTAGATTTATAAAAAGAAAACTAGGATTACATTAATTATTCTAAAACCCAATAAATTTTATACAAATCTTCGAACAAAATATACTAGTTCTATAAATGAGATTGTAAAATATATAAAATCTCATATAACGAATCAAAAAATGTATGTAGTAATTAATGAAAAGAATATGAACTATTGAATATTGATACAGAATGAATAAAATAATACAACAAACCAATACAAAATCGCGCGAGCCATAAAACGTATTAAATTGCATTTTATTTTGTGTTATTACCTTTTACATGACTTTTGGAATCTTTGCGTCGAATAAGAATGGCATCTACTCTTGCACAAGAATTTTCGTTAATACCACTCTTTTCACTGTAGATACATCATTACAATTAATTAATTTCAAAAATTTCAATTTTTAATTTTATTATATATACATATTATAATTATATAATGAAAGCAATGTTTAGTATAATCAAACAGAGGTAAATTTATTTCAGTGTTAATAATGAACTGACCTGTGGCAAAATTCTTGTACATTCACAGTATTTACTTGCTGACGTTTTCTTTCGATAAATGATTCTATTCTATGATTCAGTTCTTCAGAACTTGCTCGAATTTGTATCAAATTGAGATCAATAACGTCTTTATTTAGTACTTTGTCATAGATATCTGTAGGTACCTGTGCATCTTTTTTCTTCAAAACTGTAGATTTAATAACATTTTCTATTTCTAATCTGTTATTGCTAATTGATATATTATGTTAACTGAATTGATATGCTATATTAACTGAATAAAGATGTATTGTATTAATAGTTTTATGTTACACTGGTCAAAAAAATTAACGCAACAAGAAATTTACATCAAAATTTATTTCAAATAGGCGTAACTTCGCGAAAACTGGTCGAATTGAAAAGTTTTTTTTTCATTTTATAGGGCAAAGCCTCTGCTTTAAGAAGCTCTTATTGAAATTTACATTCACTCTTCCCATTTCCCGAAACTTTCTTAAAATCATGACCATGTTTTTTCTTTAAAAAATTGCACACTTTGACGCACTGTGCGGAGTGTAGTAATTTTTCTTCGCCAGTTCTGCTTACGGTATCAGAAAGTGTATATTTTTCTCTTCAATTTAAAAAAAAAGAAGTTCCTACGATGTTTTTTCGCCAAATCACAGCTCATTGAAATAACCCTTGTGTTTTCGACATTACCGATATCTCCGTTAAAAATCATCGTAGCAAGATCGTTTTTCTTTTAAATTAAAGCTTGCACTTTCAGCTTCAAAAACTAGTCACCAGATTTTTCCTCGAATACATCTGCGCTGCTGTAGCTTTTAAAATGTAAGGACATGTTTTTACCTAAAAACTAACCAACTTTGGCCAGGTGCCCGGGCGTAGGAAATTTTTCCTTGCTAATTCTGCTCGAAGTATCAAAAAGTGTGTACTTTTCCCTTCAATTT
>NW_011966933.1:50780-55655 GCF_000949405.1 Vollenhovia emeryi | reverse complement strand
TGGATAAGATGTTTTTAAACAATTATAAAAATCCATATATAAATATAACATTTCAAATTAATAAAATCTATTTGAAATGCTATATCTATACATATGTGGACATTTAAAATAAAAAATATCTTGATATTGCCATTAAATGAATATATAAACTTCAAGTATAATAACGGTTAACTGTATTATGTATAACTTACAAAATATGCAGTAAATAACGAAAACTATCGATGCAATATATCTATTGTTAAAAATAACACTAAAAGAAAAATGTTACACAAAATTTATACAAAAACATTTACTGTAAAAATGTCTAGAACTTATATCAATTTATGTTTAAATAAAGAAGATTGAAAGATAAAATGTTTTTAGAAAAATTTGAGAGCAATCAATAACTGAACGCAGGTATCTGTGCAACAATAATATATTATATCTGTTATTGAGATCTTCTTTAACCGAAATACAAATGTTACGAAAGAAATATAGTTATCGTACATTTTTGGGAAGATAACATGCATTAAAGAAAGTTTAATTGATAATGAAATATATTATTTACTATTCATCCATTTACACTCTTTGTTTTGCTTCCATTGTGGTTCTTCTTTTTCGTACACCTCTTTTTTCCAAATAGGCACTGATTCTTTTAACTTATTAATAGCATATTCTACTGCTCTCAGTGATTCTTCTCTATGGGGAGAGGAAACTGCTATGACAACACTTGCTTTGGATATCGGTACTTCTCCAATACGATGATATATAGCGATACCTTCTACGTCCCATTGTGAACGAATTTCATTACAGATATTGATCATCTTTTGTAAAGCCATTGATTCATAGGCTTCATATTCTAGCTTAATTACCTAAAAAATTTCTATAATTAATCTTACATTTACAAAACATTAATGAGAAAGCATCATTCACGAACATTTTTGTATAACTATTTTAGAAAAACTATTTTTCATTAATGATGTCTTATTAAAAGAATCTAAAACATTTATCACAATATTTTTCTCTATTAAAGCAATAAACAGACAACATTGTCTCTTGTATATCTTTCTTCTAATATAAATAAATAATATAAATTATGATTGCCTAAAATAAAATATAAATCCTGTTCATATATTATACTTTGTATTACAAAACATAAATTTTTTTTCTTTGTGTATTATACTTGTTTTTATTGCATTTTTTTATTTAAAATTTAAAATGTTTCATAATTATTTTTCTGGAAAGAGCAGATCCCAAATTAACATTCTAAATAATTTTTATAAATGAAAGAACAAGTTAATAAAAAACCTATGTCACGAAAACAGTTTTCAAAGTGGAAAAGAAAATTGGTTAGTATTTCACACAGTAGAACTGTTAAAATTGGTACTCTAAATCTAAAACATCGTTGAGTGAAATTTCCATTACTCAATGTAAAATTAAGTAATACAAATGTAATACATTCCCACTTTAAGCAGATCCAGCGTTCATATATTACATATTAAAATTTATAGATAGATATAGATTCTAATTTATTTCTTTAGTCCATACTCTGAATCTTCTTTCATCAATAAAAGTGCCACTAAAATTAGCTTTGAAGAATTCTTATTGACTGGAAAGATCTTTCATGAGCACTTTTATCGATAGAAAAATGATTCAGAATATAGGCCTTACCTTTTTATCTTCAAACTGATCTCGGGTAATCCCAATAAAATTAGATATTGCTCCACAGTTAGGAAATGTCACTAACTCCATAATTTCTGCAACATTTAACTCCTCTTGCTGCAATTTGATAAAATTCTTTGGTTCCTTCTCCATGTTATCCTGAAATACGAATAACATAACATGGTATTAATTTTATTTATTATTTAATATATTTTTAATTATTAATTTATCGTATGAATAAAAAATACTCTGGTAGTGATAGATTTTATCTATTGGCAAAAAAAACGAGTATTTACTTGATGTTTAGTAATATTGCAGTATTGTAAAACGTGTAATAATAATATGAGACGGGACATTCTTTTACAATACATTAATTTAATTAATTCGTCATTACACAAACCTCCGCTAAGTGGTGGAATGACTGCAATCTTGTCTTTTTCTTTTAATACAAGAACACCATTCGGATCAACAAATTCTTCGTTTACTGCTAATATTATTTGATTACGTATACTTTCTAACTTAAAAGTACGGATAATCTTCTCAAAGAGATCGACAGAGGATAATTTTCTTGGTACATAAAGTTCTCGTTCCGTACATCCGGTTATTTCGCGTGCCTTTGCAAAAAATAAGATTGTAGTTTGTACATGTATATCAGTCTTATCCATTACAAAGCACAATTAAGAACGCGCCTTCTGAAATGATTTAGAAATGTACAATTGTATGTATTCATTTATTACATTCCATTTAAATATAGATAGTATTACCCGCATAAATTATTTAATTTGAATTTTAAGAGGCCAAAATTAACGAGCTGGTATATTGGATGTTATCAAGTTAAAGTTGTATTCTTAATTCATTACATCGGTGAACGTTTCGACTTCACTTAGTCTTTCTCAACACCACATTATATAATTTGATTAATATAACTTAATTAAATGTATAACGAGTTAAATTATAAAATTGAATAAATAAATTATAAATAGATTCATAAATAGTAAAATCGTCCGATATAAATTTCTCCGGAAGTAAACCATGTAAAAAATTGTCTCCCCTGTAAATTAATTATAGCCATTAAGGAAGTAAAATTAACAGGAAGAAGGAGAGCACGTCCAGTCACTTGTAATTAAAACGGATCGGTATGTCTACAATCTTAAGACGGACAGAGACCAACGGCAATCGTTAGACTTATTATACTCATTCGTAGACCAGTTGTTTTGAGTTCTTCGGAGATGTATTTTGAATTAAGTAAATATAATGTGAATTAAGAATACAACTTTAACTTGATAACATCCAATATACCAACTCGTTAATTTTGGCCTCTTAAAATTCAAATTAATTGTGTACACATAAAAAAAGAGCGTCACCTCTACATTATAAATTATTTAACTTGACAGAGTACAAATGCAATTAAAAATTCAAATATAGATTTAATGTAATAATAGTAAAAAGAATGGATGTGTAATATTTATTGATTTTCAGAAATAATTCTGAAAATTTTTGTAATAAATACACAGACTTAATACAAATTGAATATATAACAAGCATAATTTTGCATAATCAAGTGTCCACAATTGTATTTCATGTTATTTACACATCAAAATATATAAGTGCACTTTTAATCATTAATTAAAAAGAACTATCCTATTTTATACATATACCAACATTGCTAATTTACCGATAGTCTTAACAAAAACAGGTAAAACAATAATTCGCTGTTACTAAGCAAGTTTATTTTGACTTTGTTGAATAAAAACGCATGCTGTTTGCAATTACTGTATCTTAGATAGCCAGCTGATGTTATTTGTCGACGTTTTAACGTTAAAATGATATATATATAATGTCAGCTGCCTATCTGGGAACGAGACATTATTATAATAGCTATAATATAGCTTTCAAGCATCTTTTAGCAAAATACGTAAGTACACTTAATATTTAGTGAGTAAATTATCAGTGATCTGCCAGTAGACTAACAGTAGTTCCAAGCAGGATTTCACCAAATTGGCATTGACTGCATGAACATTAAGCGCAGTTTTTCTGAAAATTTTGCAAATATTAAGTTTTTTTATATTACTGCAGATCACACGTAAAATTTATTATCTCTTTTTTGCCAAATTCCGAACATGTATAACCTATTTCATTTTTAATACAGAGACTATATGCCAGTTCAGCTATAAAAACACAGACCTATTATGTGACAATGTGTCCAAATAAATTTAATGAAATCGAACGAAGTTTGAAAGTTTAATAAATTCTGTTTGATCTCTGCTGCTAATCTGCATTGGATGACTTGTAAATTTGCTTCTTTATTTGGATCTTATTCGCTTATTCGTATTTTGTGGTAAGAATTTCATGCGGACAAACTCGTATATTTCGAATAGTTAGTTCTTTTGCAAAAATTTTAACGTACTTTGCGATCATTCGTTTTCGACAGACTCTCTTATGGTACGGCTGATCGTGAGTACTTGAATATAATTTTACTCTGACATTGCAAATAGTAATTTCTACTTTTGCTTCAACATGCGCTTACGTTTCGTCTAATTCTCTCTTCCTTCCTTGACAATTCTAACTCACATAACCAAGATTAGCAGACACATCTTGCTCTCTGAACCATAGACTACGTTTCCACCGAGGGTCAAGCCTATCACACAATGCTAGACCTCTGGGAACTTAAGGCGTATTTTCGTTATCCAACTACGACCAACCAGAAGCGACCGCGGTCATTTTCGTTTGTGGTAGGGTGCGTTCTTTTAGGCTGAAATCACATGGTGCAGAATAGGAGTACGGAATAGAGAGTGCGTTATAGAAGCAACCAATCAGAGCTTTGCCGTATCAACGAGTGACGGAAATGGCCACGTTCAGCAGACACAACTGTTGAGTGAGCGCTCAATGATTTCTTAACATGATTGGCTGGATCTAAAAGTATTAGCCAATCATACTGAGCGCTCACTCAACAGTTGTGTCTGCTGAACGCGGCCAATGTTTGGCCGGCCTGTTCCCATGGTGCGTCATAGGATGTGTTCGAAAATGGATTTAGTTACTGCCAGTGAAAACAGTATAGTTGGTAGCAATGAAAATTACTGGTGCTGCGTTTTTCGCACGCCAGTAAAGTCAGTAAGGCTGGGTCTACATTTGGATGTCGTAAGTCGTGTCGGAAGGAATTGACCAATCACAGTTCATTATTCAACTTACGACATCCAATGTAGACCCAGCCTTATTGACTTTACTGGCGTGCGA
>NW_011966933.1:8977-46604 GCF_000949405.1 Vollenhovia emeryi | reverse complement strand
GGAATTGACCAATCACAGTTCATTATTCAACTTACGACATCCAATGTAGACCCAGCCTTATTGACTTTACTGGCGTGCGAAAAACGCAGCACCAGTAATTTTCATTGCTACCAACTATACTGTTTTCACTGGCAGTAACTAAATCCATTTTCGAACACATCCATAGACGACGTATTGGGTTAACACGTTTTGCAACGAGATACGAACAGGTTAGGGTGGAGTCCCATGGAGCGTATTAAGCGGAAGCGTAACCAGCGGATCGCCAATCCACGGATCCGTTTCAACGGAATCTTGAAAGGGCTCTATCAGAAAGATTCCGTGATTGGCGATCCGCTGGTCCGCTTCCGCGTAATCCGCTCCATGGGACAGTAGGGGCCAAACTCCGGCGTACGAAAAACAGCGGATTGTCTGTGATTGGTCGTAGAGTTCGATACGCCTGATACGCGCGTATCGCGATACGCGCCATGGGACGGCACCCTCAGTGGTTACGCTACGCAATTTACGCTCCATGTGAAAGCACCCTTACTGTTTTCACCAGTTTTCACCGCGCGCATGCGCCAAAAACCCGGCCCATCTACCATCATTGACTCCATGATAAAATCCATGGGTAGATGTCGCTTCCGCGATCGTTGGAATGACGCCTCCCTTCGCCGGCGACACGCGGCGTCGGCAGTGACCGGCTGGTGTCCGTGGTCGGGCCGAAGCGAGGTTGAAAACGCGGTAGACGCGTGAGGACGAGACAAGGATTGGAAGGAGAGTGTAAGCGAGAGCTGAAGGCGTGTACAGGCTGTTGCATCGTATACGTTGACTGTCGTGCCACGCCGCATCGCGACGCACCACTCCCCCTTCCATCCCTGCGTTTTCGCCATTACTCGCTGCGTTTCTCGCTCTCTCTTCTACCGCGGTTGACAGCGGTCCCATCCAATCGACTGATCGCCTCTTCGCACGCGGTTGGAAGAAGAAAGCCTACCCTTGCTTACGCTCTTATTCCCCAAAGGCCCACTCTCTTTTTCCATGTCAACGACACGCGTGCTCCTGCCAAGGCCAGCAGCGAGTTACGCCCCCCACGTCATTGCCGTCGCCGTTATTCTCGTAAAATTCGGATTGTGCACGTCGCATTCGTGTCGCTGGAGGATCTCGACGGGAGCCGCCGACGGTATCGGACGTAAAGAGTCGCGGCGGAGGAGGACGTACGATCAGGTCGGCGGCGTCGCTCCTGCTAGCCTGAGATGAGCGACCATGGCTGCATACATTTGAATAATTTTAAAGCAGCCAAAGGTATTCAGCCGTACAAAGTGATACACTCGTATTTTGTGACCAGTACATCGACCGAGGCGCGCGTCAGGAAGGTACGCCCAAGTTCTTTTTGCGTGCGTTTGTCATCCAAGTTCTTTGTCATCCACTTTTCAGAGATCCACTCTGCTCCTCGCGTCTCGCTTGCTCGCTCCCGTTATGCTTTCCCCCTGTCTTTCTCTCTTTCTCTCTCTCTCTCTCTCTCTATTTGGTTCTCTCTTTCTCACCCTCTCTTTCTCACTCTCTCTTTCTCTATTGATACATTTAACCTCCCCGTTGCTCCTTCGGTAGTATTTGGAGCATGAAGTCTGTAAATGTTTAGAATAGTATACGAGTATTGTTTTTCATCGATAGCCATGGCGGGATTTTTTCAAATATCTGCTGTCTCGGTACAACACAGCGAGATTCAGGGATAAACTATAAAGGTGACGAAATTACCGATTTTATGAATTTTACGTCGCTGCCAATATTTGTGTGATTAATCTATACAGTATTAACTTTGAATTGTTTGTAACTGAAATTATTTAACAAGAAGAGTGGTAAAAGCTCCAGAAAAGATAAAGAATCGATGAGGGAAGGCCAATGTGAGCCAATAAATGCAGAACACAGTGCGTGGTTTAAACGTAATTGAAATTATTTATACAGACGTTTTGTGTAAGTGTGTTGGCGTTTTTCAGCAAGAGCACAGTTGACACGGTGTAGCACGGTAAATCGCCTTTGTTTAACTTTGGCAAATGACAAGGATGAAATGAGTCGTTGGGCCCCTTACTGAAAAATGCCTTATACATACTATGTATGTAATCATTCACGACAAAATATTGCATTTTTTTTACCGAAATCTCCATTATTGAATCTGCTCTTTTTAGCTGAATTGGCTGCACTGGTCCAGAGTTTATCTTTCTCCCTCCACATTGGAAAGAGAAAAATAAACTCTAGTACAGCCTGCTAAAAATAATAGACAATAATAATATATTATTTTCATTGTTATTGTCATCCGCGGAAATAAGAATTTAACAATATATTAATTATGTATGTTATTACGTAAAATATGTTTATTTGTAAGTTGCGTGGGAATATACATATGTAAAGTAATATGCGCGCGCGCGCGTGCGTGTCCTCGTCTAGTCCTAGCCCATTATTTTTCTTGCCAAAAAATTATCGAGTGATGAGTCTTTAATGTCTACCTCCCCGAAGATACATCTCTACTTATTACTATGGACACATACACACACACAAAATTTAATTATGAACGAATCGTTTAGATATTTAATTATATCGGGAAATTGTAACTGAAGATTAAAAGGGTAGTAAAGAAAACATATTTCAGGTTAAAAATTCGGTAAAAAAATGTGTTTCTTCCAAACATTAAGTATTTTACCCTAAATTACTTTAATTACTTAGAATGTTCAGTTTCAAAAATTTCTTACAAAAATGGCTTATTTTCCGTGTTTATTTATTGACCTTTAAAGCACTGGCTTTGAAAAATCAATTTACTAAAATTAGGTATCATATACCATGTTCTATGCTATTTTTACTTTTGATCCACAAAATAACAATAGCCTGTTAAAATTAATTATGCTTGAGAGAATTTCCTTAAACCTTATAAAATGTTAAAAATAAAGAAAAATTGCAATTAAATATAAGGATATTAAATATATATATATATCGTATCCTTGAATTTATCCTTCCAAATTATTAAAAACAATTTTCACTCATAGATACCACTCTTTCACCCTGTTTCTTCTTTTATTTTTAAAAAACTGTTTTTAATCTTTAATATCAAAACGATCGATAATGTCTGAACTCTTCAATTATCTTAAAGATAATACACTTCCCCTTCTGTTCTGTTCTTCCCAATCATTGATAATCAGCTTTGGGCATTAGTTTGGGTATTAAGCCTTGCTGGGGCATTATAAAGATAAAACAAGATAAAATAGGATAAAGTAATGCCTACTGGGTATCTTTGGTCCGCTTTACCCCTCGGAGTTCTCCAATAGTACTTTGTCACTGGGTACAATCATTTAGCATATTTGTCGCGTGTTTTATGATAATATAATTATTTTATATTTTTAAATTAAATATTTATAAGTTTTTAGATTGATATTTTTTATTTGCTGAAAAACCATGTTAGATTATATCCTAATAGATAATTAAATATTCTAATTGTGATCAGAATATCCTGAACATACCTAATAATGCGCAACATACATATCAGAATTAACAAATAATTTGCAGGCTGTGAGCTGTTTATGTCACACATGTAAAACTTATAAGGATCGCCTACATTCTTGTCTTCATTGCATATTTTTTGGCTGCTACGTAAAAGGTCACATACAAGAACATGCGAAAACGAAGAAACATTTTCTAGGTAATGGAATATTTATCAGTTTAGATCTCTTCTATATATTCAAACTTCGTTAAACATATATACAGGGTGCTAAAAAACTAAGTGCCATAAATTTGTGTGATGAAAGAATAGACGAGTATAAGCATTTTAAGTACAGGAACCATGGGTCGGTGACGTTTTATTACGGCGTGACGGGCGTTTAATTGAATCGTCACAACTCGTGCAATGCAGGTAGATCGGACGGGGTGGACCTGTGACGTGGCCTGCAAGGTCACCAGATGTAATGCCTCTCGACTTCTTTTTCCGGGGTGCAATGAAAAATATGATTTATTCCGAACAAGTCGAATCCGAGGATGATCTGGTCGCTCGCATCGTAGAGGCATTTGAAACCATCCGACACATTCCAAAGAACGCGGCAGTCATTGCTCCATCGCTGTGACTCTTGTCGGAACGTTGGAGGCCGTAACTTTGAACAGTTATTGTAAATACATATATCAAATTGACGAAATAAAATCATTGCATCGCAGACGTTGTGACGATTCAATTAAACGCTCATCATTAAAATGCTTGTACTCGTCTATTCTTTCATCACACAAGTGTATGGCACTTAGTTTTTAGCACCCTGCGTATATGTATGTATACATACATAATATAATACAAACGAAATTGTATAATGGGACTTATATATTTTATAGCTAATCAATCGACTGTTTTTGTGCTTTCTTATTTGTTAGTTTATTATTGCAGCTGTTGATCTGTGTTATGGGAATATTCTGTGCTTCCAATGCGGCGACTATGTATACGATAGAGAATTGTTAACAGTGGCGAAAGCGCAATGGAGCGAGTCGGCAAAATCCTTGAGCTTCGGAGAATTCTATCGTACGTGGGAACCCACGCAGATAGAGGCGGAGTTGCTGCGAAAACATCCGCGCCGAAGACGCGTTGTAGAAAATTCCACTATAGGTAACAGAAAATCTCAAACTTAGTGGTCTGCATAACTCAGTGTAACGCTAATAATGGGCTTTATTTGATTGATACGTCATTTTCAAGAAAATACAATATATAATTTCTTGAGTAAGAATTCATGCCGCTTCGGTTTCAGGTTTAAGGGGACTGATCAATCTCGGAAATACCTGTTTCGTAAACTGCATCGTACAGGCACTGATTCACACTCCACTGTTACGAGACTACTTCCTTGCTGACCGTCACCACTGCCCGCAACCGAGTCGCTGTCTGGTCTGCGAGGTATCCCATTTGTTCCAGGAGTTCTATTCCGGCAACAAGGCCCCGCTGACACTTCACAAACTTCTCCATCTGATTTGGACCCACGTCAGACATCTGGCAGGTTACGAACAGCAGGACGCCCACGAATTCTTCATTGCTACACTGGACGTCCTCCACAGACACTGCGAAGCTGCTCCGATACTAGTTAAAGACAACCCTCATCATTGCAAATGTATCATCGATCAGATATTTACCGGGTGCCTTCAAAGCGATGTTGTTTGTCAGGCTTGCAAGTAAGTATGCCAATCTTTCTCTCTAGGAAAGTATACTTGGTAGATATAGAAGAAACGTATCATAGAGTCTACACATAAAATATCTAGTTATACTTTAAAGCAATTGCATAGCATGCTTACTCTGTGTAGGATAAAATAATTATTATTAAGCCATGTCCATTTATTACATTCGGAATCTTTACTATATTTAAATACATTAGACATGGCTCATCTGATATGCTTAATTTTTCTTTTCTCAGTGGTGTGTCTACCACAATAGATCCATTTTGGGACATATCTTTGGATCTAACTTCAGCAGCTGGTGCCTCTGGTTCTGATACGCCCGGGTCACCCACTTCCTTGCTAGATTGTCTGGAAAAATTTACCAGAGCTGAACATCTAGGTTCTAGTGCAAAGATCAAATGTAGCAACTGCGAGACTTATCAAGAGAGCACAAAGCAGTTAACGATGAAGCAATTGCCGATCGTGGCAATTTTTCACCTAAAGCGTTTCGAGCACTTCATCATCCAAGATAAGATTTTTAAGAAGAAAATCTCCACATTTATCTCGTTTCCAGAACAATTAGATATGACGCCGTTCATGTCGCATAGGCGCAACGGTAACAACAATAGCGCCATGCTAGATAGCTTGTCGAAGAATGGAGAGGATATGAGCTTCAGTGACAACAGGTAACGTTATTTTCTCTATTCAATTATGGATAACCAACATTATTGTTTTAACCGACATGTTTAAAAATATGTATATTGAATTAAAGTATGATTATTAATAATAGGTACTCTCTATTCGCCGTAATAAATCACGAAGGTTCCTTAGAGACTGGACATTATACTGCTTTTATCAGACAACAGAGAGATCAATGGTTCAAATGCAATGATCATTTGATTACACGAGCCAAGTTGAAGGATGTCTTGACCAGCGAAGGGTAAGATAAAATAGCGCGATTATCAAAATAGATAAGAATCAATTGTAATACCTAGATTAATTAGAATTTCTTAGCGAATGTATAGAAAAGGAGATAAATCGTTCTCTCAATTGTTAAGTAAAATTTTTTACTTTTTAGATATCTCCTATTTTATCACAAGCAAATTTTGGAGTACGGTTAAAACGATACAAGTCTGAAAGGAAAGAGAGAATGTGAATCAAGTGTAATTAATTTATTTAACAAAAAGTTAAAAATCGCTGCTGAAGCTGGACGTCGGTGACATTTTATGTTTGCCAGATATAAATTATTGTCATCGTCGCCTTTTGGTTTCCGCCGGCGCCTTTTATGTTCGATGGGTTACGTTGACTGACTTGCCCTATCGACATCTATGAACGTACTGTAAGAACATAGATTAAGATTAGCTCAATTTTTTAAATCAACCGATTGCAATTTTTGTATATCGCTGACTGTTGTTATACTCCTACCCTTGACATACACACACACACACACACATACACACTCAGAAATATGCATTGTATACACCTTACGTCTAGGGATGGACCTCGTATGTATTGTCCTCTTAATTTTTGCCAACGAAATGTTGATCCGATCTCTGAAAAAAGCACTTCATCACGGCATACGTGTGGTATCGAGTTATACGATTTGTCAAACCTCAGATCATCTAATATATCATTAATCAATCTTTATTCACCATAAAATAGAATTTTTATAATGTTTTATATTTACAAATTAGACTGCTATATAATTACAGACAATTAATGTTACCAATTTAAGTAAAATTTCAGAAAGACAAATAGATTCCTCTTCGGTAATGCAAAGAGTAAAACTTCACTATCATGAAATTCAATATTTCATAAAAAATGATATTTTTCCGTACGCGCTATACATAATATAATTTATTTAATACGACCATCCCTAGGCGACTTTGTACAGATGAAATAACATATTACATTAAGTATGAAAACATTGAGTTGAGACAAACTCTTTCACTAGACTTTGTATAATAAAAATCGCTGCTCGACAAACTGTTGCTCTGGTTGCCTGTTCCACTTTTAAATTCCTCTCTTTTCTTTTTTATATTGTATATTTTATTATTGCATGAGCATAAGGTGTGTCGCAACCAAAGTGCCAAATAATTGGAAATATAACGTTCTAGGTTAATTATTTTAATTAACGAATAATGACTCGCTTGAAAAACGGATTTTTTATTAGCGAGTACAAAATACAAATAAAAATCCATTTACTGATATGACAACTTCATGGAAACTAAAAGTAAAAATAAAACTAGTATGTAGCTGTATATTTTAATGGACTCACATTATCTCATTGATGCTGGAAGTGAGAAATTGTGCGAATTTTCCATTCTTGCATTGTCGAAAATTTTATTCTGTGCTCGTTGGTTTTCTATCAAGTTCATCGAGACAAAGACATGCCAAAGTTCATTTTTTCAGTGTCTTTCATAAAAGTTGAGAACTAGATTCAATTAATCATTAGGATGTTTGTGTCAATCCACACACTGAGCAAAACATGTTTGTGAATAATGTTATATGTTTGAAAGATGATTCTACCATACATGTGGTTGTAACGTTATAAGAGTAAAGCACATCTATACAAAAAATAAAAATTGTTTTATCCAAACTCATTAGCATACATTTCTTCAACTTAAATCACCAGAGGAACGAACAAATATTCAATAAAAAACGTTTTTTATAAAGTAAATATTGTACAATATGGTTGACTAAAGGTTAAATAGACAGTCTAGTGAGCATATATAGAATGTTTACAAAAAGGATATTTCCAATAAATTTGAAAGGATGGATTTGGTTAATTGAATAATTGTTGTTAAGACACTCATATCCGGCAATATCTCTTTATCTTTTTAAGTGGCTAGTCTTATTGAATATTGCTTAATTTCTATAAAGATTAAAATGGAAAACTCATGTTTGTGAATTTTAATTTTCTTATTGCAAGAAGTATTTGAAATAGCATCCTTCAGTCTCTTTTTCTTCCACTTGAAGTAGGCTTGGGCTTGTTTTTCCGATTAATTCGCCTCATGGTCTGAGGCGAACTATCGGTTCTGTGAGCGTTTGGTATTTTTTACCGAGGGTAGGTTGCTGGTCTCGTCCTCGAAGCCTCTTTTATCCGAGCTTGGGACCGGCAGGGGTGATTCCCAATTATTAGGTGCTCCACCCTAGGTAGGGTAAAAGGATATGTGCGTGGCAGAATACTCTCGTTGGGTTACCGCTTCCCTTCGTGAGGTAACATCCGATAAAATCAGCGGTGTTCGTGGATTTGAACTCGGATATTTCCGTTTATTTGTTTACTGAGCAGCGCAATTTTCTCTGCGCCACGCTCGCCACCTCATTCAGTCTCATTAGCTTCGTATTCCCAGATAGCCAGTACTGCTCAAGCAATGTATGGAAATAAAATGCCAGCAACTGATGCTAGGAATATGAATTCAATGTTTGAATGAGTTAAGTACAGCTAGCATAATGTTAACATATTGTCGTAGTTGACTGCATAGCTAAAGAGGGTTCTCGTGATAGTAGCTATTGTCAGTAAAGATATTGAGAATACTTGGTTCCAATGTCTGAGAATGGTGCTGCGACATGTTATGGAAGAGATGTTTATAATCAGTTAAACAAAGTTTTCGTTGAACGATGGATAGGAGAGGAGAGGTCCGATTGAGTGGCCAGCTCAATCGCCAGACCTCTCGACTATTTTCTCTGGGGCTATCTCAAGAGTAAAGCACAACAAAACTACCAACTGTATGGATGTTTTACATCATTAAATCTTTGATGAAATTAGGAATGCTGTTTCAGCATTAACTATTTACGAGCGAGCATACTGTCAAGCTGTTAACGAACATTTTGAAAATGTATTTTAAATTAAACCTGCTTTGAAAAGGTAGGTCCTTACTCGATTTTTCTTTAGATAGCTAAATCCTTCTCAGAACTTACCTTTGATGATCAGATCCTTTACTTTATAATATATTTCATATTTTATATACATATGTAATTTATATTAAAAAGTATCATAACAAATTTTTTAATACTTCAGGAATTTCTCAATCAAAAGAAATTTTATTTACTGTTCTGAAAACGTTCCAACGAAGACTATAAGGATATACGATAAAAAATTCGGAATTACATTGAAAAAATTGAACTTGACTTGTCCTGATCTGGGGGTCAATTATGTTTCTTACAATATATTTGTGAAAATGCTAAAAGTGAGCAGCTTGTCTCTTTCTAAGGGAACAGTTAGAAAGTGACAAAGCTATAACTCACTGTTCTAGCATTTTTACTATAGCGTAAGATACAGAATTGATCCCCTGGGGATTCAATTTTGTAATTAATGCGCGTATATCGGTCTGAAATCGAATCGAACTTGTCGAATCTCCATCTTTTTCTATATTATTATTTAAGAAAAGACAGAAAATCGACCAATTTCTGGTTATCTAGAAAATGAAAAACTGGGCCTAAGATAGTGTTTCGTTGGAATATTTTAAAATCTTATTGTTAGAAATAATATTTTAAATCTTATACGATCTCAAACGTTTGGTACGCAATGTAAGATCAGTTTATGAATAACAGCCATAATTGATTAGCTCGATGGATTAGCTCCGTTGGGACACTCAAAATCGATCATACAATTCCTCCGCGATCTTCTTTTCGCTCTTGTCATTCAACGAGCATAATTCTCTTGATGAAAATATGCTAGAAGTACTACAAAATTAATAAAAAATAAAATAAAAATTATTGAAAAAATACTGTATGTATTTCAAAATAAATCGTAATTTTTCTTATGAAATTCAATATGACACACTGTGACATGTGTATAAGAGAAGTTAAAGTATACTGTTGAAAAATAATAAAACAATTATAAAATATTAGAAATTTATTGAATTTAACTAAAACATTTTAATGAAAACTTTTTGAAATATCAAAATAATAATGAAACGAGACCAATTGGTAGAGATTTTCAAAGCAAAATTTAATCATATTTTCGATAAAACATTTTCACCAAGGTCGACCCTGCCGGAAATCATTCTACAAAATTCTTCAAAATAAAAGAAGTATACTGCCTGCAGAATCTAAGAAATTCTACGTAAATTTAAAAAGCGTTATAAAAATGCTAGAATTGGAACACTTTTGTTAATTTTTGTAATATTCTACAAGCAGACGTTTTAATTCTTTAAGATTTTGTTGTTTCTCAAATTTTAAAAAAATTTTACAAAATTGTACATTTTCATGAAATACTACTTGCAATAATTTCTTGATTCGAGAACATTGTAATTTCTGGTACTATTTCGTAGACATTTTTACAAAAAAATTAATGTTTCAACGAAGATATAAAAATTTCTACTTCAAGTCAATTTTTTGTAGTTATTTATAGAATTTTGTTCCGCTAGGGGAGGACGGAAGTGACAGAGTATGGAAGATATGCGTGGATGTACTCCATAGCCGTCTCGATGAGAATAACAGGTCTGATATTCGCGCGGATTTGTGGGTCCACTCGTTCCGCGCGAAAAGCCGTCGCTCTCCGTTTCCGACCAATGTCGTCCGAGCGATGAGTGGAATGGAAGGAAAGATGGACGCCTTGACGTTGGGCTCGCACAGGTAAGGGTAACCGGACCGACCGACACAAATCCTTGTGTATCTCTTGACGCACCAAGTGTCGCGACCTAGAGAATCGCTCTTTCTTTTCCAGGCTGGTCCACCTTGATTTGAAGGGCGCACCGCCGCGGACCTGCTACTTCGAAAAGGTACTTGCTGCTCATAAACGCTCGACGGCGATAGCCTCGTTTCTCGCGGCAGCGCATCTCGGGGCTCGCGTCGCACAACCGTTTCAACGGTTTTACCCTTTAAAATCCTGTACGACGAGCGTAGACATGTCCTTTTCTCGCGCTGTCCCAGTAACCTGGTTTCTCTCATATATCGTGAGGTTTGTTTTCTGTTCCTGCACTGGTCAACTAGTGCAATAAATTAGAGTAAGACAAGTATATATTCTCTCATTCTAGCTTACTGCACTAGTTGACCAGTGCAGCAACAGAAAACAAACCTATTAATTGAACCTTGAGTATTGTAATCGCGCGCCCGAGGCGTCTTGTTTATGGTTACGATACAGAGAGAGAGAGGGAGGGAGGGAGAAACTACGCAAATATGTACTATGCTGTCGAAATTTGTATTTTAACTGCTTGGAGAACGTTAACAGAATGACATGACTTGTAATTTTCAGATGTTTATAAAATTTTTATTTCTTATCATTATCAATCATCGTACAGTAAAATTGTTATTTTTATAGGTTTGCATAAAACTTGAGGAATAAGACAGGGCCCTGGCAAGAATAGCTGATTTGTAATTTCAAGGCATTGTTTTTAAGTCACGAATAACGCATGCAATAAGGTCTGAGCAGAACGACTGTCTCGTACTCTTGAGACGTTTTGTATTTTAAGGTCTTTGGCCCTTTTACCCATCTGAATCCTCTTTTATCGACGAATGCTCCCGTTAAAAGATCTTTTCGGCCAATAAGAATTCTTGAAAAACCAATTTTAGTGGCACTTTTAGCGATAAAAGAGGATTCAGGGTATGGGCCTTTGTCTCGAAGTGACGCACTAACTGCCCCAATAACCATTTCTGCGGAGACAACATCTGACAAATTCTGTTTTCTGAAAAGTTGCTGATAAGAAATATGTTTTGTTATTGAAAAACATTGTGAGCAAAATTGTAGTAGAAATTTCTCAACATCTGTTCGCAGACTACACGACAGAGTGACGGCAAATAGCAAGTAGATCTGCTGAAAGACCACAAAGAAGATTGTTACAGGTGATAGCGGATTGCTGACAAAAACCGAGCAGTCTGCTGACGTAACTTGTCGACAAATTGGTAGTAAACTTTGTTGTTTGTTGGCTTGATTTACATTTCTGGTGCTAAGCTCTCTTGCACTCTCCGGTAAAAGAAGAAATAGAAACGACAAATCCTGCTCAGTTTCTGTTGTCAATCTGCCGTTTGCACCAACTGGCCAGCAGACAGATTTACTGGTCAGTTGGTGCAAATCTTTTGGCAGCGTGCGATTGACAAATCTGCTCTCGATTTGGTGTGTCGTCTGTCGTTGTATTGCTAATGACATGTCTACTCTCATGTTGCACTCAATTTGACAATCAGAATGTGATTACAATTTTTAGTTGCAATTGGAGTGCACTTGAGGACACAGTAGGCTCTGGACTTAGCAAGCTTACTTCGCAAGAAATTCTTTCTCCGAGTGTTAACAATCTGCGAGCAAATGGTTAGCTGGCTGTCTTGTGTCTTGACAGTACAATATAGCCATTCTACTCGGGCCCATACTGTGTTACATCTCAAGTTTTAAATACGAAGACAAAGTTTGCAAGGAATAAACGTATGTTAATACACGCAAGTAACAATTTTACTATTCGATTACTAATAATAAATAAGTATTTTATAAATATTGTTTTGAAATTACAAGTCATTCTGTTAAGACCCTTACTGTGCGTTACTTGAAACAAAAACTCAAGTATTGTCTTGAAAGTACAGATCAGTCGTTCTGCTGAGGTCCTTACTTGGTAGAAAACTTTGTGCGGACAGTGTGCTACTAATTTCTTCGGCAGAATGTTAACAGAAACATGACATCTGCATACAATACGACGGCAAAGAATCACATATGGTTTTTATGGAAATTGCATTTCGGTGGAATCGAATAAAACTTTGAAAATAAATAAGTTTGTACGATGCTGATCAGAAGTCACAATAAGTCACAAATCTCTCTGGACCGTTTAGCTGCGAGCTTTCAAAAGTCAAAATGAGACACTTTATTTCAATGTTACACTGTTCAATAAAACAAAGCACAAGAAGGATAATAATTTCCCTTTTTGATCGCTGAACACGATCCCGTTTACTAAATTGTACTGTCACGTCACAATTTTGAGAAATCTGCAGTTAAAGTTGCAAAAAAATAGTTATTTTAATGTACTTTGGTATACTTATTTGGTATATGTAAGCATTGGAGAAGTCTTGTTACAATCAAAATTAAACACATTAGAACTTTTAGTCCTCGGAAGTTTGTCGTGCCATTATTGATTGCATTATTGAGAAAAATTATTACGTCAAAGATGTCATTTGTTGGCATTTTGATGTCAAAATGACAACGTCAATTGGCTATCTGGATAAGGGTCAATGAAACATTTTTTCATTATATTATGTAAACTTGAAGTTTTTCAGGTCGCTGAATACTAACCTGATGTCAAAGTTGGCAAATTACTTCAACGAATCACATATTGTGATTATGATAAGCAAAAATATACTAAAATAGCTCTTTTACAATTTTAACTGTAAATTTCTCAAAATTGTGAGTGAGCAATTTGATAAAAATTTAGCACTGAAATAACGCCTTATTGTGACTTGCGAATGTTTGTAGCATGATTTATTACAGGGAATTGTGTAAGAATAAGTAAAAGTATTATACTATTAATTTGTTGTCATATTACGAACAGTTTGCTTATTGGAATACCGTTAGCATTTTGCTTTTTTGCTTTTGTTAACATTGAATTATAGTCAATTTATAACGTGCACGGAAGGGCACGAGAACAGATATTTCGTTGCTGCTTAAAACAATACATATATAAAAGAATATCAAGATATCTTAACTCTGATACGCACGCAGAGAGTTATAATTTAAAAGCTGACAATAGCGGGACTTGCGAGATGAGTCACATTTCTTTCTTTGAATTCAAGTACTTAGATCTTGAATCTTAGTCGTGGTTGCCAATACTTAACATTGAACGAACAACAATTGTCATAGTGACTTTTTCTCTTGGTTTTTGTCTGCGCGCTTATTTTTATTCTTATGATCCAATAGAAAATTTACAGCTCTTTCCGCTGTTGCGAACATGGGGAGCTACCGGATTATTGCTGGAATGGGAGGACACGTTTCCCTACAACCGGGAACTCTCTCCGATAGGAAGCAATGGTCCGAGCAGTTTGGCGAGTGGATACACGATTCAGGAGGCTAGGCACATCCTGCAGATAGCGGGCGATTGCGGTTTGGCAGTTGTCCCATTGGTACAAACTTTCGGGCATATGGAGGTACAAGCAAAACTTATTTTATTAATTTTTACATTGAGTTATTTCGTATGGGTTGTAATTGTATTTTTGTAAATTTGTACTTGCTGTTTAATATTGCATTTCTCTCATTTTCAAAGTCATAATTCAACAGATGACAATTATTCTCAAATTCCAGCCATCATATTGATATGCTGGTTTATTTCCAGTTTATCTTGAAACACGACGAGTGGAGATCGCTGCGCGAGGTAGAACCTTTTCCAAGTTCCATCTGCCCGTCAAATCCGAGAACTCTTCCGGTGGTGAAGTCATTAATACGTCAGATCGTTAGTTTTCATCCTGACATACAGTATTTGCACATAGGCTCCGATGAAGTGTGGCACCTGGGCCTTTGCTCTGTTTGTACTAAACGAGCCGCAGCTAGCAAATATGGCAAATCATCGTTGTACCTTGAACACATTCTGGCGATAGCCCAATACATTCAGGAAACCTATCCATACTTGAAAATCATTATCTGGGATGACATGCTGAGATCGATAGACTTACAGATATTGAACGGTATCTTGATAGAGTCTGTTTGCATCATTTTGTCACACGGACGTTCTTTACACAACTAATCTTTCTTTTTTTCTTTTTACAGAACATTACATCGGCAAATATGTGGAACCAATGGTATGGCATTACAATCCCAGAGACAATTTTGCATTACCTGATGGTAAACACTTTTCTCCTTTGTGTCTTTATTCCATTATACAAGGTGTCCAAGACATCTATACATTTCAGATTTCTTGTAGAAGTAGATGACACATTTTCATGAAAACTTTTCGATACAAAAGTTGTAAGGTTTTAAATAATGCATTATATAATAATATTAGTACGACCTTGAACAGCGTTGTCAAGGCCACGTAAAGATCATCTTAAAATTTTTGAACAAAAACCCCTGTTTTTTATTGCATTATCTTTTTTTACTCATTAATTTGAACAACTTTTGTCTTAAATTTTTTTGTCAAATATTTTTTAAGATATTCAAGAAAAACTTGGTAACTTTTTCAATATTTAATGTATGATATCTTAATAACTATTTGTTGGAGGAAGGAGTAATAGAGGTCTTTTAACTTAACTTGGTCTCAAGAATATGTTGTTACAATAGTAGGTACCTCAACTTTCGTTAACTTGATAATTTTGAAATCTCTTTAGAGTACAATATCTCGATAACTATTTGTCGAAGGAACATATAATGAAGATGTACAGTTGGTGTTGGATACCCTGTATATAAAAAAATTTAGAAATATTTACTAGATTGTCAAATTATTAGGATTGTGGGATAAGTACAGCGCGGTATTTCCGAATATCTGGGCAGCAACTGCATTTAAAGGAGCTACTGGTTCCGCGCAACACATACCTGTAATTCGACATCATATAAGCAATCATGAAAAATGGTTAGAGGAATTGGGTGTTCACGTGAGTAAGGTGCACGAATTTCGTGGTACAGCATTCACCGGTTGGTCAAGGTGAGAAACGTCAGGAAAGTTTTCTACAAGCTATCTTGAGACCTTGAGCCTGGACATTGGTCAATTATGATTTTAGGTACGATCATTATGCCACGATGTGTGAATTGTTGCCCACGGCGATACCGTCTTTAGCTCTATGCTTGAAAGTTTGGCTTTACGGCTATTCAGAGCAAACGCACATGCAGGTAGCAAAGAGCTTGGGCTATATCGATCATCCATTGCATATAACTCCGCAGCTCAGACCAGTCCCGATTCCTAGCAATTTGCTTTTTCCTGGATGGCAAATTGCTGTGGGCATGGAGTGGTTTCTCAACTTCAAGACAAAATTTCACAATATCGTCACCAGCGATCAGTAAGCGCAAAAACAGTTTAAAATTACTCCGAATATTTTAGTTTAATAATAAACTTTCAAGTAAGGCCCCTATCTAAAACTAAACAACATATGAGAACACGCCAATGTGGGTCACAAGGCAAGATGTAGGTAGTCCAACTTGCAAATCTTATATCTTTCTGAATCACATTAGTTCTACGCGCAGACTTCTTTTTCGGACATAACGCAGTTTATCTTACACGTGGAATTATTATCGTCAGCAGATTCACGTATTCGAATCGATAATTATTTTTCAAATGCAATTCGCATTTTTCTGATGCTACATTTAGCATTCAATACCCCCCCTTTTCCCCGTCCTGTAAATTAATTTTATTGCGAAAAATATTACCCCATTAATTTTAGTTTAAACTTGTATTATATTACAAAAAGTTTATCGTGTCTTAATTTATTTTGAATTAAATATTGAAGAAACAATATTATTTACACATAACATATAAATACACGAGAAGGATGATTAGTTTCCCACACAGCACAGAAAGATTGCAGGAAGATTGCAGAAATGTTACATTGCAAGATTGCAATATTGCAGCAACGTTGCGCAATATTGCTGCAACGTTTCTGGAGGATTGCAGTAACGTTGAAATGTCCGCCCTCAGAAAGATTGCAGTGCAACATTATAGCAATGTTGCAGTGCAATATTTTTGGAATAATTTGTTGTACATAAGCAGAGAATTTACTAATTACATTCGGGCCTTTTTCAATACGTAACAAGCTATTGCGAAGCAACCTAAGGGGGTTATGTCGCTTCGCAATAGATGGAGATTGCGAGCAACACCGCACTGATCAAGTACTTAATAATTCGCGCATTATTGGTATCAACGAAAATAACATTATAAAATTCTCGTAATTAGAAAAATTGTTTAAATAGAAAATATAGTATGTATTTTCATTATTTTTGAAACATTACTGCAATATTGCTATCGAAAGTTTGCAATTTTATATCCCTGCAATGTCTCTGCAAGATTGCAACGTTTCTGCAATGTAACTGCAACCATCTGTGCTGTATGGGTTTATAAACATATATGTAGAGAAAACGAAAGATCTTTCTCTGAAATATTAGAAATCTAGAGAAGCTGAGAGATTAAGTTGAATGTCAATTGTATTCATAAAGTAAATTGTTTCCTATGATAGGATCGTGACGTGGATGAATCCGTGGCAGGTAGCAAACAATTACACGAATCCCATGCAACTGGAGAACTTGGTACCTGCTTTTACAGAGTAAGTAATTTTACAGTAAGACCATCTACATGAAAGTATACTGCATCGCGAATTCCGGGTACATAATATATTATTCCAGATTATTATTGGAATTGTCTTCTTTGGAAGGTTATCTGCGAGTTCAGATGGAAGCAATTTTCTTTTCATCGATGATTGAAGAGTGGATAGGTACTAATGTTCAGCCATTAAAAGTAAAGTTGATAGAGTTGAAACAAACCACGGAGAATCAGTTGAAAATAAATAGTCGCGTATAATAGCTTTTGTTTAAAAAATCAGCGATCCGACTTTGAACATATATGTAATCAACACTTTTGAAAAGCAATCACAATCATAAATTGAATAATCGAATATTTCTTGGATGTAGAATGAAATTATTTTTGTATATAGTAGGTCGCTATATGCATACATGTATGCGCGCGGACATATACACTGTGTATATACAGGGTGTCAGATTCGATATGGACGACCCCAAAGATTATAGTAGATTGGGTTAAACTGAGAAGAAAAGTTATATAAAATTTTACAAAATCGTAATTATTATCGGCCTAATTCAGGTACTATTTTGCGCTTGGACGAATAGTTATCGAGATACTGAATTTTAAAAATCGACGTATTAGCCCAACCTACTGGCGAATGTAAGCGCGCGGTGAGATGCGTCCGCTTAGCGATCCCGCTCGAGGCGGTGTGTAGCGAGCCGAGGAGTAGGATGGCGAGGCGATGCCCTGCGAGGAGTAGGGAGGCGAGGCGCGCCGCTGCTCGTCCGCCGCTTATGCGACCACTCGCACGTTTCCCCGCGCTGCGTCAAAGTTCGCTACTCACTGCGCGCTTGCATTTGCCAGTGGGTTGGACTAATACGGCGATTTTTAAAATTCAGTATTTCGATAACTATTCGTCCAAGCGCAAAGTAGTACAGGACTTTTCTGTTTGTCTTAGTCCGCTCTACCTTCCCATGACTGGTCTTCAATATGTTGCGTAGCACCCTGTATAATATTTATACACATGTGTAGAGAAAGAGATGGGAATATGGAACCTCACTTTGTTTTTAAGCAATTTTTTGTAAATTAGCTCAATTTTGTCAATTCTGATATGCATAAGTTCCTTATTCTATTGATATCTATTTCTAACTTTCAATTCTCCAATTACAAAAAAAGCTGTATAACGAAACTAAAAAAGTAAGTAGTTGAATGGTAAGACATAATTAATGTACTACTAATATGGACCTATTTTTTGAATGCGGGAAATAAAAAATTTATAAACGTAGGTAGAATAACTTGTAAAAAAGTATTTTATTTATTAAAAGAAATTTTGTAAAATACACAGTGGAAAATAAATATAAAAAATAATTGTTATAAAAACAAATAATTTAAAAAATTACTTTAAAAAAGAAACAAGAGAAAAATTTTATCTTTACTGGCAAAAATTGCAAATGTATTCCTTTTTTTCAACTTCTACGCACTCATTGTGTCTAGAAATCCCATGAAACATTGAACCAATAGTTACCTTGAGGGTCCATAATGGCGATGTGACCGGCCCACGACCGATATTGGTAGGCACACGCGGAGAGTTATTTATCATATTATAGGGTGTCAGATTCGTTAGTAGCCAAACTAAAAATTATGGTAGATTGGGTTAAACTGAGAAGAAAAGTCATGTACCGTTGTGCAAAATTAGCAGTAGTTATCGCGTAATTGATAAAAACGTCTGGTCGAATGAGCGCACAAGGAGCGGAAGGCCGGACCTGGCAGGCATGCAAAATAGTTTATTTGTTTATATCTCCTAGGACGCGGTAGCGAGAGGTGGAGTCACGCGACGAGCGACGTCCTCTCCACCTCTCGCTATCGCGTCCTAGGAGATATAAACAAATACACCATTTTGCATGCCTACCGGGTCCTTCCGCTCCTTGTGTCCTTATTCGGCCAGACGTTTTTATCAATTACGCAATAACTATTGCTAATTTTGCACAACGGTACATGACTTTTCTTCTCAGTTTAACCCAATCTACCATAATTTTTAGTTTGGCTACTAACGAGTCTGACACCCTGTGCATAGCTGTTGTCGATTTTAATAAACTCCCGCGCGCCTAGCAACGTTCCAGCGCGGGCCGTATCTTATCGTGGCCTGGGACTGGGGCTGCGAGCGAGGCTGGGCTTAGACAGCTATTTTTTATATGCAGGGTGGTCAGTTTAAGTGTGAACATGGAAATATCTCGAAAACTGCATCGGATAAAAAAAAGTAGTCGGAGTAAAAGTTGTTTGTCTCGAAGGGGCTTATCCATTGGAACCAAAATGGACCCTCCACTCCCACCCCTGAGGGGGAAGGGGTAACTTTGAAATCTTCAATGGAAACCCCTATTTTTTTACAGCACCCATTATTCCATAGTAACGAATGAAAGTTGTTATCGAAATTCTTGTACGAGGCGTGACACATGGAGTTATAATTGCAGAAATTATATTTTACGGAAATTGCACGATATGTGCACTTGATGAAAAACGGAAGCCAGGCATGTTAAATTTTGTGAAGAAACTGCATTCAGCATAACCCAGGATCGAACAACGACGTGGACGTAGCAGTATTTACTCCGACTATTTTTTTGATTCGATGCATAGTTTTCGAGATATTTCCATGTCTACACTTAAATCGCCCTCTTCGGTTTTTATCGATTGTAACGCCATCTGTTGAAGAAAATGGTACAAATCCTGAGTTTATTTAATGTATTGTTTTTTGGAGAATCCAAATCTACAGTAAAAAATGGGGGTTTCCATTGAAAATTTCAAAGTTACCCCTCTCCCCTTCGGGGGGGGGGGGGGTATTTTGGTTCTAATGGATAGACCCCTTCGAGACAAACAACTTTTACTCCGACCATTTTTTTGATCCGATACACAGTTTTCGAGATATTTCCATGTCCACACTTAAACTGACCACCCTGTATATTGCGAAAATTACAAAATGATAGAGGAATTTTTGATTCAATGTGGTCCGCTCTATCTACACAAAAAAGAAGCCTTATCCACTGACACCCTGTATAAAGCGTCTGGCACTAAAAGTGTAAAAACTACCTGTTAATCGCGAACACTCGAAAATAAACACAGTTTTATATACCTTTCTAATATTCGAAAATCAACAAAAGAGAAATAGCTCTTTTACTCTATGGTTATCGCAAAACAAGTGATTTAAACGTTTTTATGTCACAAATGGTAACTTAATAAACAAGTTTCAGTCACGTATAAAGTACAGCTAAATATTTTTAAGAGAGATTCCTATTACTAGCAAGGTTCCATATATATTTCCATCTTTTCCTCTATTTATATAAAATGTTAGATGGTCTCCTACTTTGACGTTAACTTATTTTTAAAAAAGAAAAACCAATAAAACATAAAAAGAAAATATAGTTTTCTAAGGAAGAGATGAATTATTTTATTACTGCATACAAAAGCAAGAGAACTCTTGTCGATTATACAAGATGCTCTGTGATATCTTGGCTATGAAAGGGTAATTATGGTTAAATTACAAAATGATATTTAATAATTAAGGGACAAATCGATATTTAATCCATTACTTTTATTTTAAATGTATGCAAATATTAATTTCTAGTAAGCCAGTGTCTCTTTCGTAGCATAGACTAGTAAGATTACGAGATTAATAGACTTGAAATAAGAAAACAAATACATGTACTGTGAAAGACAACACTTTGCTTATATGTATTTGCAGTCTTTTTTTTAATGTAAATAGACGCGCAATGGTATATATCCATTTAGATAAAAATATTAGAAAATATTGATAACGTTGTGCCGCATATATGTCTTTCTCATCTCGTCATAGTAAATAGCGAAAGCGAACTTCTAACTATATTAGTTTCAACGTAATGTACTTTATATTTTTTGTATATAACGTCTCTATTTTTTGTGATAAACGATAGTAACTGGTCTATAAACAATTATTTAGCGTATTGTATAAGAGAATGAGAGTAAATGTAACACGTATAACAAAGTAATTAGAAGAGAGAAAAATAAATCAGATTGTGTAGTATACATATTTTCTCGTGCGTAGATCCTTTGGAAATAGCAGTTATTTAGCTGTTGTATGTACAATGTGTATCATTTTTCATATGTTTCTCGTATACTTGTAGAGCGATTTGATAGTAGTTCTTTGTACTTCTGTCTCTCCTTGTAGTGGATAATGATTGGCCCGTGTCAGTCAAGTCATGAGTCAAGTAACCTACGCGTTGTCAGCTTATAAGACAATGTCGAAAGTAAAGGAACCCGACGAGCAAGAAGCTTTAAAATTGGATGAACATTTTAAGCGAACTTTGACACATGTCAGAACGTACATATTGAATCTGAGATCTGTGAAAGAGGCTGATTTATGCAGAATCTGGCTCGAGAAATTAAACTCGATCGTCTCGCAACGTAATTTGAGGAACGAATATTTGTTGGAGCTCTCTCGACAGCTAAGAGCAGGCATGCTCGAAGGAATATTTAGGACTGAACCGTCTAATAACCTGTTAACGCCGTTGCAATCGTCTTGTCACGCGGTATTTTGTTATTAGTTTTAGTCTTTGCATTCCTTCCAGGACAACATCAAATGGAAGCGTTTCGAAAGTTGTTTCCAGAGACGCCTGATACAAAGTGATATTTTAACAAAACGTTTAATATCATAAAAATTATTAATATCATATTAAAATGATTGTTTTATTTCTCCATTAAATCTACATTAAACATTGATAATAGATATTTTATATTGTAATTTTTATCTTCATCAGGTTTGCTTTGGCTCATCTTTGAGCGAACTGTCTGATTGGGACAGAAGTCATCAGGATGGTTCAGCGTTAAGCCGAATGTCGGACCAGAGAAATCGCCTACGAAATCAATCAAACTTTCATAATTCTATATCGAGCTTGAGCGTGAATGCTTCGCATTGTCGCGACGATGATATGACAGAGGAAAACCACTTGGAGCTTTGCAAATATCGTATTGATATATTGGCCGCAATGCTCCAAGATCTTCGAATTCAAAATAAACAATTAAGGCAAGTGTTAACGGCAAAATGTCGAGGAAGCAATGAGAAGATAAACAACGAAGCATTTCGATTACGGAATCGCGTGAAACAGTTGACAGCTCGAGCCCAGATTCGAAGCCTTGCGTCGAAAGTTCGAATGCTCAAGAGAACCGTCGTAAAGCTGAGGAAGCTGAATGACACTATAAAACACGTCTGTGAAAAGAAGTTGCGACGCATTATTAGAGTACTATCTATAGTTCTAAGAACTTTTATTCAAAATAATCTCTACAATTCGAGCATCTTAATTTTTCCTTAAAATATTTTATCACTTTTTATCGTTATTATTATTATTATCAGTATCTTTAGCAAAGTTGAATTATATGAGACGAAACTTTTAATCTGTACGATGTTGCAGAATAAAAATCTCGAGATTAAGATTTTGCAATTGCAATTTCAAGAACAGAAGAGCGAATTGTGTTTGCGTTTGTGTTCGGAAAGACGGAACGAACTATGTAGCTTGATGGGATCTTTAGAAGAGAAGTATAAGACGCTTCTAGCAGCAGCCCTTGAAAGCCAGCGACAAGAGTACTTTACGGTATTTTTATTTATGGTGTTACAATATGAAATGCACTTGTTTCCCATTGCTCCCAACTTTTAACGTCATAAATATAATATAAAAATTGTCAGGCTTGAGGTATTAGGACTATTTTTATCTCCATTATATTTCCTGATCAGTAGAGTGTACGGAGAAAAAAATATCTCTTCATACACGTTATTAAGAGTAATAATTTTATTAATATTAGAAGTTAATTAGTAATCCTTTCAGAAAATAATGCCATCGAATTCTTGAAGCCGAATTGTGTCACTTGAGGAAACCAATTTTGGAACTGAGCCAAGATTGTACATATACATATGATGGCACGTAAAATTTAATTTTACCTTCTGGTGATGTGATGTCCTACGTTATTGTTATACGTCAATAAAACAAAACATCATTGCTTGTCTACGTCTCGATGAAAGGCGTTTATCTTTTTATTAGCAAGTATATGTAGATTCAGGGTTGGGAAGTAACTCGTTACTTGTAATGAAGTTACAGTTACAGTTACTTCTTTTTGGTAACTCTAACTTAACTTCGCTACTTTCTCTACATCTGTAACTGTAACTTAACTCAGTTACATTTTTTCGATAACTTATAGTAACTAATTTGATAGTTACATTAATAGTTACTTTATATATATTTTCAACCTCCACTGATCGCATTAGGCCTTGCATTTGCGCGTAAACACCTTTATCCCCTGCTGGAAATAATTCCACAAAATTCTACAAAAGAATTAAATATAACTGCCAGAATCTAAGAAATTCTACGTAAATTTAAAAAGTGTTATAAAAATCAACATAATGCTAGAATTGGAACACTTTTGTTAATTTTTGTAATATTCTACAAGTAAGCAGATGTTTTAATTCTTTAAGATTTCGTTGTTTCTCAAACTTTTTAAACTAGTACAGTTTTGTACTAATTTTTACAAAATTGTACATTTTCATGAAGTACTATTTGCAATAATTTCTTGATTTGAGAACATTGTAATTTGTGATACTATTTTATAGATATTTTTACAAAGAAATAAATGTTTCAACGATGATATAAAAATTTCTACGTACAAATTTCTATTTCAAGTAAATTTTTTGTAGTTATTTATAGAAATTTTTTTCGCCAAGGTCGCCGCTTTGCAATTCAGATGCAGATTCGATATTTTTATTTCTATTGCAAGGGAGTAACTGCAAAGTAACGATTCGTTACTTTTCGAGTAACTGTAACTATAAGTTACATTGTTAGCGAAAAAACTGCAACTGTAACTAGTTACTTTTATAAAGTAACTTTCCCAACCCCGTGTAGATTTATATTAGAGTGAACCTTTGACTATGAACGTTTTCAAATTAACCTCAACCTAACCTAACCTAACTTGACCTGGAATTGAAAATGGTGTCATTGGCACTGGTCTCCATGACAACTGATGATAACTGTCAACACAAATATTGTATACATAGAATAGATCAGTGTCAGAGAGGATCGGTGCATCAAAGACTTCGATTTGATAAAACAGAGTGTATTTTAAAGGAGTTACCGTAAAGGAACGTGCTTGTTTATACGTCGACATTAAATTACAATTTAATTCACTCCGTGTACTGTAATGTGATAAACAATGGCTTTGTATTTCGACATTCGGGTACAGAATCCTGAGAGTGCGTCAATAAGTACCCTCGCGACCTGGCACAATAATTATCCCCTGTTAGCCGTTGCCGCGTACTCTCAGGATAAGGGTGGCTTTGTGACCGTCTACGATGATCAAGGTGAGCCCGTGCAGGATGTTGAGTCACCGGGACACGCGGTGGCACAAGTCACTGCTCTTGGATGGCATCCTGAGAAGACGTGGTTGGCTGCAGGCTGGGAGAATGGAGAATTACGTGTCAGTATTATAATATACATATTTGATATTGTAGAGTTAGTATTATGTGTGTACGCGCGTGTGTATCTATATTGCCTTCTGTAACCTAGAGTGTATGTATATCCCAGCCAGCAAGATATCAGAAGTATGCCAGTAGTTTGGTGGCAAATTTAATCAGATCTTACAACAAGGTCATATCCATTGTTTGCTACCTTCATTAAGCTTGTGTTCTGTCGACAAAGCCTACTGATATGATTTGACAACAGACTGGCGGCAGGATCTATCCGGTTTCTGCTGCGAAACTGCACAGCAGAATCTACAAATTACTACAAGTTCTACCTCATTTCTATTGAAAATTTATAGACTCCGGTCAGAATTTGTTTACCCAGGTTTGGCTATCTAAGATGTGCTATTATAAGATACTCTAAGTGGCAGAAGGCAATAAATAGTCTCCGTTGTCATTAAAACTAGATTTTGAAAATATTGAATTGTTACCAGATCTGGCCAGGAGACACAGGCACTCAGGAATTCAATGTGGTAGTAACCCCCCATCGAGATTCCATCATGATTCTGCAGTGGAGTCAATACGGTGGCCGCTTGGTATCTGCAGACACTGGTGGATCTATAGTCGGTTGGAAAATAGACTCTAGGGGACAGCTCTTCATGACGTTCCATCACGAGTTAAAAGAGTCTTTTACACAAATTGCATTTAGGACAGTCCCGCTAAAACCTGCTGTTGATATTAGGTACAGTAACACAAACAGAAATTGTGCGGTGCCTGTATTTTCACGATAGTACTGGCTGTTTCACAATTACCCTGGTAACATTTCCATTGCAATTCTGCTGTAAAACTGTGCGAAAAGTGATGCATTAACTTTCGGGCAGATCATGCGTTTTCTATTTCCAACTTGGACTATCTGTTGTCAGAAACTTGCACTCATCGTAGTGCAACAGAACTGTTGAAGATAATATATAATCGCACTAGATTTGTAGCAGCGCCTACTGCTAATAATACTTGTAGCAGAATTCAACAAGAATTACGGCAGATGCTTGCACGTTCTTTTCGCGTTTCTGCCGGTCGGATTTGTACTCAAAACTCTGCTGCAAATGTGCACGAAGAATTTAACGCGATTTGCTGTTATTTTTCTGTCAGGCAGATACTTCAATATTGTTTTCCCATTTCTGCTGCATGTCTACTTTTAGCAAATAATATAAAATTTTACAGTAGCTTCTTACAGCTTGCGTTCGTTTTCTCCCACTGGGAGCATAAACTATACTGAAACTCTATAGTTTACGTTACGTAAATTATAGACTTTCAGTATAGTTTATGCTCCCGGTGGGAGAAAACGAACGCAGGCACAGCAGACTGCTGCAATAGTAAGTAAGTACTTGTCAATACCAGATATTATGCACTTCTGTCGCAATTTTGCGCACTTCTGCGGTTTGTATCTAAACTGTCAGATTGTGTTACCAGGGTATTCACCATGCAAACTAGCGCGATGAAAAGTATTGAATCTCAAAGAAGCTGTTCCAAGTAAAACTTGCGAATGAACGTACAATATTCTTTATTGTTTAATTGAATATTTGACTGAGCCGTTTATCATTTGCAGCGGCTTGGCGAAGGCGGCAGTGGCTGGCGATGAGAGAGCTTTAGATCTATTTAGTTCCTGGCGTCCGAGAACTGCTGCGCCAACGGCGGTACTGTCACAACGGGATAACCACGCGTTTTACATTGGTACCGTAAATGGTATCATATACTTTGTTGATGCTCAAGGGCAGTGCAAAGAAGTTCTGAGTACCGATGGTGCCGTGTTACACTGTCTATTGTATCATCAGACCAGAGATTCCATCATTGTTATGACGGAGGGATTGAATATCGGGCATTTTCAAGCAGATTCAATCAGTGGAGAGCTCACCGAGCTAACAAAGGTTGAGTCATATCATTGCCATACCTACACACTTTTTTTATTTAAAATTTAAGAACGTATTGCATTTGAATTTTACAACAATGATCAATATCATTAATTATTTATTGTAATTTTTATCGTCGGTACTTGGCAAATTCAGAGAAAAAAGAGATTCTTATTTATAAAGCGTGGTAGATAATTAATATCAAATGATATGGTTGAACTGTAGTCCAATGAGGAAAAATATAGAAAATAACAACATTGAGTGTCGTAAAATTGTTTTCTTTAATTCTACGTAGACGTAACAACGTAATAACAATTAGTATTATAATAATTCATATAACATACATTTTTTGTTTACGGAAAACAATAGATCTAATTATTGTAATTATATAACAATAGAGGAAAGTCCTTTATTATGAGAGGCCTCTAATATGAGATAACAGGTTTTCAATATTTAAAATCTATCAAATGTTTTTTTCGTAACAATTACATGATCCAGCAATGAATTTTTTTACTAAACAGATTTCACTTGAAGGGTAATAAATTCATGATGGAACCAACAGATGGTGCCTATTAATTTAGCAGAAACCCCGCTATCTCATATTAGGAGCCTATCTTAGAATAAGGAACTTTTTTCTATATATTATATTACTGTGCAATGTGTTTAAGGTAAAACTAAGTGGCAGAAGCGATGCGTCACGCACTACCGGTACCACCCTGTGCTGGATCAGCGGAAATACATTGGCTGTGCTGACAGGAGAGCTCGCCGTCCGATGCTGGGATCTTCACACGGGCGATACGTATGTCCTGTCACCTCCCGATTCGTCCAATGGAAATGTCGCCACTCCTCAGGAAATGTGCACTAGCTTGGCATTTTGCAAGAGCAACGGTGAGACACCAAAGTGTGTTTTTAAAATTCTAAGTCAAACTTGTATCGTGTATTGTATCCAAAATTAAGCGTGCGGATTAGCGTTTTCTCATTAGCAATACTTTAATTGTACAACGTTTCATTTATTGTTATTGCTTCTACTTGAAGTAAGTTTGAAGACAACGAGAGCTAAACGAAGTTGTTTCACGATTCTCAGATACCTTAGCCGCCGGCACCAACTTGGGTACAATCTATTTGTGGAAGCGAAAATGTACGTCTGACTGCGACGAGAGTGCCTGGCCAAGTGTCCCGGAGTCCTGCGCGATTCATGGCACGGTGAAGCAGCTGGCGTGGGGCGTCAGCTTATCACGAAATCCCCTTTTGACTGTTAACTGTATAACCAATGTATTCATCCTGCATCAGCAACCCATGTGTGCCGTATACAACGACGGTGTTTGCGCGAGCCAGCTCGCCCCAACACAGATTTTACTCGAGATGGACGAACAGACGTATATATTAAAGACAGAGATTCAGGTGCAAGCCGTCGCTGTGTCGCGGGAATACATTGCCGTCTCCTCCGGTAGACAAATTATTGTCAACAGTATTAACAAAGGTGCCAATCTTAACACGAGCGTACTGGCAACTTTCAACTGTGACACAGAAAAGATGTTAATCTATGAGCACACATTGATCGTGTTAACTCCAACAATTATTCAGCTGCGATCTATAGAAGGCTCCGTTATTCAGACACTTCCCACTTTACCGGAGGAGGGCGAGCCGATCACAATGGAATTAACAGGTGAAAAATTTTGATTAAAATAGTCCTGTACAAGTTTTTATCACCAATATTCTGGCAATGACATCTCTGTTACTTGTCTGTTATAAATATTATGAATACTGTACTTGCAATTCTTTGCAGGACATTATTTAACCGTGGCATCATTAAATGGCATTCTGAAGATTTGGAATCTAGGCAAGCATGAGGCTAAGCTACACACTCGTGCCATGGCTACGTATGAGGCGATCAGTGATTTCGCTGAGATTATCGAGGCCAGATGTAATTCAGATTGCCATTGCGTCTCGATCACTGTTGCTATGGCAAATCTCATGCCTAGCTCGGTTTTATATATCTGGGACATCGAGAGCGATCAGATCCATGAATTCAATTTTGGAGAGTCGGACGACATCATTGACGATGACTCCATGTAAGTAAACAAGCTGAGAGAACTCGACGCAGCTGCGAATCAAGTCGCAGATCAGAATTAATTGTACCTTCCATTTATCGATTCTGCGTGTTCCTAATATACAGGGTGTAATCTACTTTGCGCCCATTATTTATACAGTGATTCCGTATAAAAAACTGAGTCAACAAGTCCCGAGCCATTTTTCTGAATCATAAAGTATATCATACTTCATAAAGTAATTATTAAATAAATATTCGTCAATCAGCGTCGCTTTTTAAACGGATGCACAACGGAACACCGCTAAGACACGCGGCTCACTTCACGCATACTAGTAGATGCGCGCCTCACAAACGTGCGTTCATTTACAAAGTGATGCTGATCAGCTAATTTTTAATTATTAATAACTACTTTATAAAGTGCCGAGAAAATTTATATCTTTTCTAGAATATTTCATGTGAATGAATTTTGAAATATTCTGAGATTTTTAAGATGCCTTATTCTATAATTTCAGACATAATCTTATAAAATTTGAATAAGAAAAAGCTCAAGATATTTTTTCAAAAATTATAGAATGAGAAATCTTAGAAGTACGATATTTCAGAATATTCACATATGATAATGAAAAATTGTAAGAAAAGAAATAGACTTTCTCAGTATTTCTGAAAGTAAGTAGTCTCAATTCATATACAAATTCTGAGAAAATTTTATACCAGAGACATGCGTTTATTTATATAAAATTAATTGTGCGTATTCCACTAACATAAGCGTACAGTAAGCAATATTCAAGGGCAATAATACTTCATTACATTACTTTTAGAGCTGCACAATGCAGAGGAAGATTGGTTACTGCGCACTGCTGGGATGTGGAGGATCCCAGGTTACTGGTATGTCGAGCTCAACGATTGGAAAGCCGTGATTCTAAGAACTTCAATAAGGACAACAATGGGGTAATAGTAAAAGTGACTAGTAATGTTATGAATATGATTGTGCGATACTTTTATTCTATCCATTAAGTTTTATGCTATCAAAATACGAATGAATACAAAACAAAAATTGAAGCTACAATACATAGAATGTTCGATTTTGAATAAAGATTAATTAAGGAAGATTTGGTCATATACACATCTAATGCCAAATATAAAATTTTTTTTAAGGATTCACACTAAATTTTTTCAGAAGATTTACTTTTTATTTCTACGTGTATGATTATAAATTATTATATTATATAATATTGTAAAGTTATAAAATTTTATATTAAAAAAAGATTAACACATTGATTATGATTCTACAATAATCTCTATGTATAATGGTATTTTTTTACAGACTATACAAGAGGCCTCCGTAGTGTTGGTATCGTTATTTGCAACATCGGATCACGGTATCGTTATACAGGACGTAAAACCGATCGCTGATGAGAATTGCCGATTGCTAGGTGTGCATTCACCGCACATCGTTATTTTAAATTCCGAAAAGAGTTTGGATAGGAGCAGCAAGATTATTTGCTTATTAATGAGAGATTTTGAAGAACTGGGAGAGTGCGATTCCACTACCAAAAAAGCGGTAATGGATTTTAGTTACCATATTAGTGTGGCAAATATGGAGGAGGCCTTCAAAGCCATTAAATCTATAAAAAATGAGGCTGTCTGGAAGAATTTGGCCAAAATGTGTGTGAAAACAAAGCAGCTGAACATGGCTCTTCTTTGCCTGGGTCACATGAAGCAGGCCAATGCCGCGAGGGCTTTACGTGAAGCAATGCAGGCCAGTACTTTAAGCTTGGAAGCGCAAGTAGGAATTTTGGCTGTCGAGCTTGGCCTGCATGTAAGTTTTTAACTATATAAGCATGCTTTCAACAAACACCGTTAAACATATCCAAAAAACCGTTATTGTTTGTATGACACTCTAAACTGCAGATCGATGCTGAACGTCTATTCCGCGAAGCTAAACGTCTGGATTTGCTGGGACGGCTATACGAGGCACGGAATAAGTTTAAAGAGGCAATTGAATTGGCCAGTAACGAGAACAGGATCCGCGAGAAAACGAGTTGCTACAACTATGCGCGTGCGTTGGAGCAACAAGGTAAAGTGGCAGAGGCTATTGATATGTACACGAAAGCCGATTGCCATCGATTTGAAGTGCCCAGGATGCTTTTGACGAGACCTCGAGAATTACTCACGTATCTAAATAATTCCGAAGAGCCGTAAGTAACATCAATTGACCCCGTTTTATTATCATCTCATCAATATTTCAGAAAAATTCCATGAAAAATTATTTTCATCAAAATAAGTTTTTCTTTTAGTAAAAATTCAGTACATTTCATATTTTTTTATGGCTTTTTAACAGTATACTTTAATTTTCCTTATGTTACAGTATTACAATAAATTTCATAAGGAAAATTATGATTTATTTTGAAATATATTCAATAATGTTTCAGTAAAATCTTTTATTTTATTTTTTTTCATCGATTTGTAATATACAGGGTAGGCCATTTTAATCTACGCACTGAAATCTCAAAATCCATAAGTTTAAGACAAAAATGTTTCAGACAAAAGTTGTTTAAGAAAGTGGGGGTCATCTATCTGTGTAACTAGCTTTGACCTTGAGACTACTTTTCAAGGTTATGTGAAGGTCAGAGTGGTTTTTTAAAATGGGAACCCCTATTTTTTATTACACATTCTTATAGCTTACCTCGAGAGCTTTCCAAAACGCTATAATAAAGTATTTTTTTTATTAAGAACTTTTTGAGTTATTAAGGTTTGAAAGTTCCAATATTTTGACATAAATTACAAAATATCTTGTAAAATATTCATTTTTTTATCATCTTACCTTAATACTTTTCTGAACAGAATAATGAGACAAATCAACCGGTGTAAAGAAAACACACAATTAAAAAAAATTTTTTTTATTGTTACAAAATTGTGTTTTCTTTACACCGGTTGATTTGTATCATTATTCTGTTCAAAAAAGTATTAAGGTAAGATGATAAAAAAATGAATATTTTACAAGATATTTTGTAATTTATGTCAAAATATTGGAACTTTCAAATCTTAATAACTCAAAAAGTTCTTAATAAAAAAATACTTTATTATAGCGTTTTGGAGAGCTCTCGAGGTAAGCTATAAGAATGTGTAATAAAAAATAGGGGATGCCATTTAAAAAAATTGGTGTGACCTTTATGTGACCTTCAAATAATTCTTCAAGGTCAAATCAATGGTACTTATGACCCCCTTATGACCCCCTCGAAACCAAACAACTTTTGTCGGAAACATTTTTTATTATTTCGCTTACCGATTGAGTTATTCTCCATTAAAGGTTAAAATGGTCCACCCTGTATATGTATACATACATATATACTTTCAACAATTTTCATCGGAGGTGTCGATTACAGAACAATTAGTTGCCATGTGGATTGATATCTTTCCAGGGAGATAAAAAATTGGCATGCTCAGTACACCGAGTCGACCGGCGATATGGAGACCGCCTTGCATCTTTACGAGCAAGCAAAAGATACTTTGTCGATGACACGTCTGCTTTGTTACTTTAGCAGAGAGGATGAAGTGTGTGAGCTAGTGACGAGAACAAATCACGCCGCAGCGGCATATCATCTTGCAGCGCACTATGAATCAAAGAACAATGTGACACAAGCGGTTCATTTCTACACAGTCGCGAAAGCTTATACCAATGCGATACGGTTGTGCAAGGTAGGGCGTTCAGCTATTTAAAAAATTGTTAAAAAGTATTAAAAACTGTTCCTATTTTAATTGGCTCAACAAGAGTTAATGAGTTTTTTTGATATTAATTACTTACAGGAGCATGACATGCTGGAAGAACTGTGGCCACTGGCTATACTGGCGTCACGGCATTCGCAGATAGACGTCGCCAAGTTTTACGAGGACAACGACCAACCAGATCGCGCGGTACTGTTATACCATAAAGCTGGTCTCTTGCATAAAGCCTTGGACGTCGCGTTCAGAACACGACAGTACAGCGCGTTGCAACTGATTATTATGGATGTGAACGCGGATTCTGATCCGGCACTAATCCACAAGTGCGCTGACTACTTGATGCAGAATGACCAAATCGACAAGGCGGTGGATCTGCTTGCGACCGGCAGAGATTATATGGCGGCTTTGGATCTGATTCAGCAGCATAACGTCGTGCTGAGCGAAGAGCTTGCGGAGAAGCTCACGGTCGAGAAAGGGAGTGACGACAATGCGGAGCGCGAACGTACGAGAATTTCCACGCTCGAGAAAATCGCAGAGATCGCTTTTGATCAGGGAAACTACCATCTTGCGACTAAAAAGTTCACGCAGGCGGGCAACAAGCTGCGCGCTATGAAGGCGTTGCTCAAATCCGGAGATACCGAGAAAATCTGTTTCTTCGCGCAGGTCTCGAGGAACCGCGAGATCTACATCATGGCAGGCAATTATTTGCAATCTCTGGATTGGCAAAATCAACCAGAGATTCTGAAGAACATAATCAATTTCTACTCCAAGGGCAAGGCCATGGATTTGTTGGCAAATTTTTATGTAACATGCGCACAGGTGGAGATTGACGAGTTTCAGAATTATGAGAAAGCATTGGACGCCCTAAATCAAGCAAACAGGTGTCTGTCCAAGGTGATGACACCGCGGGATCTTGATGTTCATAATCGGGCGGTGGAGTTGGTGAATAATAGAATGTCTGCAATTAAACGCTACTTGGATATTAAAAGGTAAAAACATTAATTTCTAAACAAATAAAGTTAAATAGAATCGTTATGGTGTAAATTAAACAAACGGACCCTTAGGTCCGAGCAAGATGTTGGTAGCCTAATAATTGTAATCTAAAATATGAATTCATATACAGTTTTCCATTTTGTCCCGCGTGCCGCTTTCTTTTCAGACGTAACGCAGTTTCATTTAAATGGAATCATTGTCGTCAGTGAATTTACATATTAAAATCGATAAACGATTTCTAATTATTTAAAAATGTCATATTTAGCATTTAATACTCCTATCCCCGTACTGTAAAGAATTCTTATTGCGAAAAATATTACCTCAGCCAGGATTCGAACCTGGGACCTTGCTCAATCCGTAATGGGTGTCTTAACCAACTCGACCACTGAGGATTAATTTCTAAATTAAACGTGATATTCCATTATGGATATTGTATCTTTAATGCATTTAGATTTATCAGATCGTGACTGTCTTCGTTTAAACAATGAAGTTTCTACAAACTTTGTTCTTGCATTAATCGCATTTTTATTGTAATATATAATTAATTGTATTTTGTAGTCTGTTTTGAGCATCTTTTTTCTTGTTGAATAGATTGTTCGATAGAGGGGAGACGGAGACGGCAATGCAGCAAGTTCGTCATTTGCTGGACTCTCAGGGATCCAATCTAGAGCAATCGGTGCGTCGTGGCGACCTGTTTGCCACAATCACGCAACATTATGCCAATATAGGGAACACTGAGAAAGCTTGGGCGACAATCGAAGAACTGAAACGCCTAGTGCCAGGAATCAATTTGACTTACTACTTTAACATAAATCTTCTGGAAGCATTGGGCTACAAGATGAAGATGCAGCAGCAGGACAGTTCCGATAAGGATGATGGAATTGAAGAGCTCCTGGGAGAGTAAAAAGTTTCTTGCGTAAACGATCACCCAGGATATTTTTACTTTCCATTAAAAGTCGTTATTACCTAAGAAGTAAGTTGTCTGCGGTATATAACGTTAGTAGCATATTTGTTCAGATATTGCAACAATCTGGTACTATCTACTTTAAATACATGTGCTTATGTTTTGTTGGTAGAGACTACTGATCACGAGACACGATAGCGTCTCGTGCCAAGTATAAGCGTAGGTAGAAACCGCGCGCGTGACACCGACCGTGTAGTTTACGCGAGTACGCGAGTTGACAGGCCGTGAGATTATCAGATTTCAACAACGGCAGATCCGATGAACTTCTAAGTGCACTCAATCGATAGTGAAAGGTTCCCTCAAAATTCAGACGCACAAACGCCCCTGAGCACGGCGCAGAGCGCTGCGCGAAACGCTCACGCGCACCGACACCCGCGGTCGACACGCGCTAACGGCGTGACAACGGACGCCGTTAAATTTCGGCGAACGATTAGGGCCGAACACTCTTTGTCGGGACCTGCTCGGAGTAAGACCGAAGCAAGTCTGAGTTATAACTTTTCGTGTTCAAGTTTATTGTAACAAGTTATTAAATACATTTGTTCTTTACATTAAATAAACTGCCGACCCGATCTTATTCAAGCCGGTTACATCCTACACCCAGGTATTAAGAACTATAGTAAATCTTAGTACCTCAAAGAAGCTTTCATCTAATCAGAAGTGGGATAAGGGCTCGCTTGTAAATTAACGAGAAGAGTCCACCAACGTTTTCAAAGAGGAAGGAACGAACAAAGCCCGCCAACGACAGGACACGTGGTAGGCAGGGAATGGTACGGACCAAGTCCCAAAGGAAAATGGAACGAGAACGTCTGGAAGCCATGACAATGGACCAGCTCAAAGAAGAGGCGGAAAAACGAGGCCTTTCCTCCATAGGCGAAAGAAACGTCTTGGTGGAAAAGGTAATGTCGTACGAGGAAAAATCCTCGACGACCGACGATCGCAGGACCGGAGCAAAAGGGGGCGAGAAAGACGCCCACCAAGGAGCCGTATCAAAGACATCGATAGATAGTCGAGGGACGGAGGAGATACTCCGGACGATGCTGGTTGCAATGAACGGAATGATAGGCCAGCAACAGGAGGCGCAAACACTCCAACAGCAGGCGATGCTCCAGCAACAGCAGCAATTCGCCCAAATGCTACAGCTGCTACAGGCAAGGCGAGAACCGGAGCACGCCGAAGAAATCGCGCCCCGACGGGCAGGAGCACAAGAAATGACGCTTCCGGGTTCGCCAGGAGGGTCGCCAGGAGGGTCAAACGCGAGCGGAAACGCGAGCGGTCTATCAGCCGGGATTTCAATCCAATGGATCGCGTCGCAAATTCGGAGTTCGCGGGTGCGCAGGACGAGAATGTGAAAACCTGGACAAGACGCGTGGACAAGGTGGCCGAAATCCACGGCGCAACCGAGGGTGTAGTGTTACTCGCCGCCTCTAGTCGGCTCACGAAAGCGGCCAAAAAGTGGTATGAGATCCAGACGGGACCGGTATTGGAGTCGTGGACTAGCCTACGAAGGGAATTAGGTAAGGTATTCGATAGAAAGGTCCCATTCTACCGAGCTGTCCAGAAGGTGGAAGCGAGAAAATGGCTACACCAGAAGGAGTCTTTTGACGAGTACGCTATTGAAAAGCTGGCGCTGATACACGCGCTAGACTTGCCGACGGAAGACGCAATCCACCTCTTAATCGGAGGGATCACGATCAGCTCACTGCGAGCCACCGCGCTATCGGTGACGACTAACTCGATAGAAAACTTCCTAGAAAAAATGAGGCATATTACAGAAGGAGTTCACGAGAGGGAGACCGCAGGAAAAGCAGTGCCCGGCAACCAGACGGCCAAGGGAACAGGAGATGCGTGCAGGAACTGCGGGAAGAGAGGGCATAGTCACAAAATATGTAAAAGTGCAATAACTTGTTTTTATTGTAAGAAGCCCGGACACAGACAATATGACTGCCCGACACTCCAGAAGAAGCCGAACACCGCAGCCACCCCGACGGCAACACAGTCGGCTTCGACGGCAGCCAGCGTGACCATCGAACCAGAGACGGACGGCACGGTAGCCACGGTGGAGACGGACCTGCAACCAAGGAAAGTAACTTTAGAAACTCCTATTGTGAATATAATTGCGCTTAATAACGAGAAATGTAACTTCGCCGCGTTAATTGACACAGGAAGCCCCGTATCGTTTGTAACAAGAAAAGTATACAAAATGTACATAGAACCCTCTTGTCCAGAGATATTTCCGGTTACGAGTAAATTGAGAAATTTAAGTAATCGTCCCATAGAGCTAATAGGCAAAGTTCGAGTCAAATTCCAAATCGACAAAATCGACAACGTTAATCTAGAAACGGATCTACATATCCTAAACGAAAATATCTTTGAAGGTGACTGCATCCTCGGTCGTGACTTCTTGAAATACGAAGGACTCACCTTAGTATATAATCCGGCTTCGGAAGAACCTTCGGAAAGTGTAAACTTATTTACACACTTGCCGTTGGTAGTCGAGGACGACGAGACGGAGAAATCTCTGGAACAAATAATAGATAGAAGTCAAATAGATTTTGCCGAAACAGACAAGGAAAGGTTGAAACGAATAATATTAGATCACGAGACACGGTAGTGTCTCGCGCCAAGTGTAAGCGTAGCTAGTACACGCGTGCGAGACCGACCGTGTAAGTTTACGCGAGTACACGAGTTGACGGGCCCTCAGATTTTCGGATCTCAACAACGGCTGATCCGACGAAATTGAGACTGCGCTTAATCGATAGCTTGGGTACGATTTGCATAATAAAAGTGTTTTTACTTTTCTCCTACGTGCTCCAGGAGTGGAGGTATTGCAATGCAAAAGTCAGATTTGTTAAATTTTGGATTAAGAAACGTCTTTGTCGTCGTCTTCGTCCCGGTCGTCGTCGTCGACCAGACCAGCATTTTCACTTGACTTTTCACTTGACCACGTTGCAATTGACCACGGTCCCGATTGACCACGTTGCAATTGACCACGGTCCCGATTGACCACGTTGCAATTGACCACGGTCCCGATTGGCCACGTTGCAATTGTCTTTCCCGCGTTTCCGCGTCTTTGCGCGTATTTTCCGCGTCTTTTCCGCATTTCCGCATCCCCGCGCGTCTTTTCCGCGTTTTCGCGTCCCCGCGCGTCTTTTCCGCATTTCCGCGTCTCCGCACGTCTTTTCCGCGTTTCCGCGCCTCTGCGCGTATTTTCCGTGTCTTTTCCGCATTTCCGCACCCCCGCGCGTCTTTTCC
>NW_011966933.1:0-4922 GCF_000949405.1 Vollenhovia emeryi | reverse complement strand
TATAAATAACATGAACATGGTACCTGTAGAGGATGACTACGCGGTACAGGTTCACCTTCGCGATCCGTCGGTTTACGTATACGCGCCCAGGCGACTTGCGCATGCAGAGAGGCTGCAAATTCGAGCAATCACCGATGATTTGCTAGCCCGCGGTATAATCCAGACTAGCATATCACCGTATTGCGCTAGAATCGTCCCCGTGAGGAAAAGAAACGGGAAAATTAGATTGTGTGTAGATTTACGTCCGCTCAACAGTAGAGTGGATAAGCAAAAATACCCGTTTCCGATAATAGAGGACTGCCTCGCGAAACTCGGAAAAAAGAAAGTCTTCTCGTTATTAGCCCTAAAGGACGGATTCCACCAGATAAATGTACATCCCGAGTCAACAAAATATTTTTCCTTCGCTACGCCCGACGGACAATACGAGTTTAAGAAATTGCCCTTCGGATATAGTGAAGCGCCGGCTGAGTTTCAAAAACGGATCATACAGATACTCAATCCCCTAATAAGACGCGATCAAATCATTGTTTTCATTGACGACCTCTTTATCGCTACCGAAACGGTAGACGAGAACTTAGACATTCTCAAAGAAACACTCGGGAAATTGCGGGAGTACGGTTTCGAACTAAATTATGAAAAATGTGAATTCCTCAGAAAGCGTATCGAGTTTTTGGGATATTTAGTTTCGGGCGAGGGCATTTCTCTAAGTTCGAGACACACCACCGCGATAGAGAATTACAAAAACCAGAAACAGTACAAGAAGTCCAACGGTTCATAGGACTAGCCGGTTATTTTCGTAAATTTATAAAGGATTTCGCGATGAAGGCAAAACCGTTGCAAAACTTATTGAAAAGAGACGTCGCGTTTCATTTCGATGAAACATGCGTAGCCGCGTTTAACACACTAAAGCGCGAGCTAACGGCACCGCCGGTGTTGCGCCTATACGACCCCGCGATAGAAACAGAATTACATACCGACGCCTGCCGGTCGGGATTCGGAGCAATTCTGTTACAAAGGAAAAACTTGGGGCCCGGTAGCCTATTTCAGTCGAACGACAAATAAAGCAGAATCAAATTATCATAGCTATGAGCTAGAAATGCTCGCCATAGTGCGCGCGGTCGAGAGATTTCACGTTTATCTATACGGGAAAAATTTCAATATCATTACAGACTGCAATGACTTAGTGTACGCGGTTAATAAAGCGAACATAAATCCAAGAATTGCCCGCTGGACACTCGCGTTACAAATATATAACTTCAAAGTAACTCACCGACCCGGTACCCGAATGGCACATGTTGACGCGTTAAGCCGTAGCATCGGTTACGTAAACCAGCTACCACTGGAACAAGAATTAGAGTTTCGCCAGTTAGCCGACGAAAAAATCTGTAAAATAAGCACCGAATTAGAATATACTGAAAGCGATAAATTTACAATTATAGACGGTCTAGTATATAGAAAGGAAGGCGAGGAAGTTAAGTTTGTAATACCTGAATCCATGGTACTGAGCATAATCAGGGCACACCACGACGACGTAGCACACTGCGGAAAAAACCCTACGGGGAATTAGAGAAAATTATTGGTTCCCCAAAATGAATAAGCGTATACATGAATATATAGAAAATTGCGTTACCTGTATAATGGCGAATAGCGCACTGAATCGGTTCGAGGGCGAAACGCAGCCTGGAACCACTCCGAAGCTGCCGATGGAAGCGATCCATATAGATCACTTCGGACCCCTGAAAGAAAATAAAGGTTATAAACATATTCTTGTAATAATCGACGCGTACACAAGATACACCTGGTTATTCGCGACGAAATCAACAGGTACAAAAGAGGCAGTAGAGGCAATAGAATTAATATTTAACATGTTCGGGAAAGCATCACAAATAATCTCCGACAGAGGAACTGTTTTTACCTCCTCAGAATTTGCCAACTTCGTCGCGAAACACCGAGTGAAACATCGACAAGTAGCAGTAGCCGCCCCGTGGGCGAACGGGATGGCGGAGCGAGTAAATCGATTTTTAAAAAGTTCGTTAGTAAAAATCATCGATGACCCCGGCGACTGGGGAGATAATTTAGGAAAATTACAATACGTAATAAACAACACTTACCACAAAAGTATTAAAGCCACTCCATCCAAGTTGTTGCTAGGGTATGAACAACGAAACCATTCGGACTTTCCGCTGCAACAATACGTCAAAGCACTGACGGATGCCGACTGCGACCTAGAAAAAATTAGGGATAGTAGTAGAGACACGGCGGAAAGAGTGAACGAAATCATTAAACAATACAACAATAAATATAGGGATAAGCATAGCCGAAAACCCACTAAGTATAAGGTAGATGATTTTGTACTGATAAGGAACACGAGAGTTAAACCAGGGGAGAATGCAAAATTAAAGCCGAGCTACAAAGGACCGTACCGCATAGCAAAGGTCTTAAGAAGCGAAAGATACGTTGTACAAGACATACCGGGATTTAATCACGGTCCAAAACCACTGGACACGATTCTATCCTCAGACAAGATAAAACCCTGGATTAAACCGGTTCCTATATCAGAAGACAAGGATACGAATGTAAAATAGTAAAACTTAATGGACATACGATCTCGGACACCCGTAGGTTAGGAACGCGCATAGATATTAAGCCTAGATTAAGCTAAAAAGAAAACATGTAAAAAGGAGGACTGTACTTACCGAAAAGAAAATCTTATCCACAGCTTCGAGACAAAGCTGAAAGCCAGGACGGCCGAGCTGAAAGGTTCCCTCAAAATTCAGACGCACAAACGCCCCTGAGCACGGCGCAGAGCGCTGCGCGAAACGCTCACGCGCACCGACACCCGCGGTCGACACGCGCTAACGGCGTGACAACGGACGCCGTTAAATTTCGGCGAACGATTAGGGCCGAACACTCTTTGTCGGGACCTGCTCGGAGTAAGACCGAAGCAAGTCTGAGTCGTATAACTTTTCGTGTTCAAGTTTATTGTAACAAGTTATTAAATACATTTGTTCTTTACATTAAATAAACTGCTGACCCGATCTTATTCAAGCCGGTTACATCCTACACCCAGGTATTCAATCAATCAATCTTTTATTCACTTTAGCTTACAGCCAGAAAGTGGGACTTGGTTTACAAAAGAAACTTAACTCATTCACTCATCCATACCCGCACTAACTCTAAACTATTCTCTATTCTTATCTATAAAATATACAATCCTTATACAGTCCTAACTTAATCTGTTGTTTATTCCACTTAATATACATATCCCGCCTATTCATATTTATCACAATTTGTGTCGTCGCACTATAATCTCACTGTTCAAGACTAGATAATCTTTTGATCCTTTCCTTCTCCTTCCATATTTTACACAATACTTTCCCTTTACATTCATCTGTTATATCGTTATATAATCTTTCCATTATCTCTTCTACACTATTACCTAATTCTAAGAACCATCCCGATACTATATTACAATCCGTTACATAGTGTTTTAAATTATCCTTTCCTTCCTTACAAAATAAACAGACTCTCCTTTCGTCCTCTTCGCTCAACCAGTATTTATTATTTTCTTCCATATTTCCGCATCTTAATCTTAACATCGCTCTAATTTCCATGCCTATACCTATCCTTTCTGAGTTTATCCCTTCTAAGTATTTCGGTCTTTCATTCGTTTTAGCTATTTCTCTATATCTTTTATTATATCTCGCTACTCTAATCCTTCCTTCTTCCCATCGACTTTGTGTATCCCATTCTCTCTCTACTAATTCTTTAATCAAATTTCTCTCTTCCCTTATCATACTATCTACTGCCGCTATCCCCCACCCATTCCTATTATAATATGCCTCTCTCTCTCTCTACCATAAATATCAGTCCATCCTTCTCTTTGTTTTTCTTTCCAACATATCTTTACCCACCTAATTTCATCCATCTCCTTTATTTTCTCCTCATATCTCCTCGCACGTATACCCCAACCAATTTTTAATTTCCTTATTCCCAATTCTTTAGTTATCAGATACCTCGGCGTACAAAAATCTAGCTTGAAAACCCATCTAACATAATCCATCATAACTTTCCAGATTTTTCCTTTCCTCCCATCCCCATAATTCAGCTCCGTATGACATAATACTTCTTACCAGATAAATAAAAAACATTCCTCTCCTCGCAAAATCATCTTTACAAATCCTCTCTCCTAGTCCCCAAACTCTATTTGCTGCACTTCTACCTTTAAGTCCTAACTCTATTAAGTGATCCTTATAATCGCCCCTTCTGTTGAATAGAAAGCCAAGATATCTGAAAACCTGCACCTCTTCTAATTCCTTACCTAACCAACTCCATTTTTCTTTCTTTTCCTTCCCCGCTTTATTAAATATCATTACCTTGGTTTTATCAGTATTCAAGATTAGCATCCTATCCCTTAAAAATCTCCTGAGAGTACACATCATGTCAGGCACGGCATCCCTATTCTTTGCTAATATTACCATATCGTCAGCAAATGACAGCGACCAAACCCTATCCTTACCTAACTTAATTCCTCCTATATTTCTTGCCTTCATATAATTATCCAGATCTGCTATATACAAGTTAAACAGAGCTGGACTCATCACACATCCCTGTCTTACTCCTTTCTTTGTTGTAAATTTATCCGTATCTTCTTTTCCTGTCCTTATTAGATTTATAGTTCCTTCATAAATTCTTCTTATTCTTCTTATTATGCTCCTATCTATTCCTTTATCTTCCATTATCTCGAACAACCTTCCTCTATCCACCTTATCGAATGCTGCTTTTAGGTCCACGAAAATCGCGTACATCTTCTTTTCTTCTTTCTTCCTCTCTCTTTGGATGAGATGGGAGAGAATGAACAGGTTATCCGTCGTTCCTCTGCCTCTTCTAAAACCTGCCTGGCTTTCCGGGAGAAGATTCAG
>NW_011966932.1:55350-62557 GCF_000949405.1 Vollenhovia emeryi | reverse complement strand
ACACGGCGATCAATATTGCTATGCGCACATCTCGCCACGCGCTCGAATTGGGCGGTAGGCCGGCCTAAGACAACGATTTTTTTAATAATTAATTACTCGTTAACTATTACGAAAATTGCAAAATGGTACAGGACTTTTCCGTTCATCTCGATCCGTTCTACCTTCTCAAAAATTTTGTCGGATATGGAAAGACTCACCCTGTATATAATAAACAGCGGGGAATATTACTTCCAATATAAATACGATTATTACTATTACATATAGGTGTTCGAAATTTTACTTGCGGTTGTTGCAATATTTAAAGTACCATACCTTACCAAGGAAGGAGAGAATGCCAATGTGAGCCACAAAATGAACAGACCTCAGTTCTCACAATATAATTCTTCGATTTCTATTTAATATATACGTTTCGACCCTTCTTCGAGTTAATCAGTCCTCTTTATGTCAGGCATCATTTAGAGATTTACCGATTGACAAAATTAGAGGATTGACTTCGATGCTGCGCCGATCTATATTTGCGATTACGAGGTACACGTTTTGATTATGTTGCTTTCAGCTATAGATATATATATATATATATATATATATATATATATAGTTATATACATATATATTATACATTTGATTATACTTACACTTCTTTGTAGTTACTGAAGAAGACCCGAAGAAGGGTCGAAACGTATATATTAAATAGAAATCGAAGAATTATATTGTGAGAACTGAGGTCTATTCATTTTGTGGCTCACATTGGCATTCTCTCCTTCCTTGATAATTTCTTTTCGGGAGCCTTCACAACAATTCGGAATATACCTTACCAAGTTAAAAGCTCGCTTTGGTTTATGACAACCACACTATAAATTGCATGAGTCAATATTGTGGCTATGAGAAGTATAATACATCGTTAGGTCAGCCATAACTTACGTAGTTGGAAGAATTATAAAAATGTGGTTGGCGCCTAAGATGAGACTATAAATTATAGTGAGATTGTGTTAACTGCGACCATTTTTTTTCTGTCAGTGTACGATCACGCCCCGGCATGATGATACAATAAAATCGCCGTTAATTGTATTCATTACGATCAAGGTGCACTCGGGGGCTTCAGAAAGTAAATCAGAAACCGGAAGAAAGTTTCCGGCGAAGTACTCTAAAATAATTGGATTTCCCGGGCAAAGTTGTGGCCTTAATTCTTAACTGACGAATTGTTTCCGTCCTTCTCGACATCGAACGATCTTCCGGCCGTGATTTGTTATGCAATCTCTCCGAATGAGGAAGCACTTACTATTAAGTCCAGCGCTGTGCGTCTGGTCTTTAATGCGAAGCCGTCAAAGATACATTGCGCGTCACATCTTGATTCCGCCCCGCTTACGGCGATCGACGATCGATCGGCTGATTTCGGTAAGGGTCGTGGATCGAAGCGGTCATCGGTTCCCACGGACTACACCATCTACAACAGGAGACAGATTCGTTTCGCGCTGCGTGCAACTCTCTTTACACACTCATCCAAGTGAGATTGCATTTAATTGAATAAAATAGAAAGAAGAAGGAAGGCAGTAAGAGCCGACGCAGGGTGTTGGGTGCGGAATAGAAAAGTTTCATGTATTTAATTGAATTGACTTTTGGTTCTCTGATTTAGTCCAATTAGCGGAACACACTGTCCGTGCACAAAAGCCGTATAATTTGTATATTACACAAATGTTTCCGCGAATTGACGGCTACAGAGGCGGAAAGTGCAAAAGGTGCAGAATCACTCGGAGAATGCTTCTTTCCCGTCGATAAACCAGAATCTGAATTTCGAACATACGGGAGCTAATTTTATGACACCCTCCGTACCACGGTGCGGCGCGCATCACTGATTTTCATATTATCGCCGTGTCCCGTGTTTATATGTGACAAATAAAAATAGAGTTACGTCGGTACCGGTGATACTCGTTTTGCGCGGACGCAATAAAATGGAACGCGTAAATACGCGGCGAATGCTGCATCGAAAAGTTTGCCCGATCTTTTTCCGCGCCCCTCGTGGAGAGGGTTTTACCGCGGCGAGGGGAAATTTAATTCGAGACTTAACCCAGTTTCGGAAGAATGTGCATGAGGATCCGCCCGCCATGCACGGTTTGCATTTGCAACAGAAATACTTGGCAATAGGAAATTTATATTGTAAAAGCAAACGCGGCAAATAGCGCGGACCGATTATATACGGACGCACTGTTTTGCAAATTCCTCGGGAACGCAGGGTGATAAAAGTTCCGTGCGGATCTTGGGAACAGTAAAACCGTTTTTATCCCCGTATACGCCCGTCCTTATAAAACGTAAGAGGAAAGCTTCGTGCCCGGAAATTCGAGTAGGTTAAATGCGGGGGGGAAAAAAAAGAACGAAAATCTAGAGAACGAAATATAAAAGTATCGCGAAAGTGCGCGTGCGTTTTTAACCTCGGGTTACGGCACACTTGTAACGCTCGCGTAGCATTTTCCCTCCTACCGAGAAGTCGCTTATTTATTCATTAATTTTTACAAACCAGAAAAGGTAATAATGACGGCCGGATAATAAGTTTCTGAAAGCAAGTGAAGCGCCATTCATCACGCCGGCGTGCCAAATTGATCCTTCTTTATGCCAACACATTCACGGCGCTGTAACTTAACAAAGTAATGGAAGAAAGATTATAAAGCAAATGAAGATTGCGCAGTGCTCTCGGTTCTCCATTAAAATAACAGAGCGAATATGTTACAACCGTCACATCGCAGAGATAGCACCGCGCGTAACGCTATATCTCCGCGTGCGATTTTCGGAGCTGCAGATCCTCCTGGATACACAGGGGGGAGGAGAGGGGGCTGCTTTGCGAATAACAATAGTCGCTTTTAGCGGCTAAGGGGTTAAATCGACGTTGCGGCACGTCCTACGTATTTCGCCTATCGCAAACCTCCACTTCGGGAAACGTTCGATTTTCCGGAAGGAGGACAAACATCTGCGCGCATGAGGAGCGAGAAAACAAAGGGGAGATTTAAATCGGCTGACACGGGACGTCACTACCAAGTTTCTATCGTGAAATGAAATTTCGACGCTGCAGCCCGGCAAAAGTAGAAACGCACTTATGAGAGACGTCGAATTCTTCCTGAGGGAAGTACGATATGGCATACGGCTGAGAGGTAAAATACATATATCGCACGGAGTATTATTCAATAATAAGTTCCGGGATACGCTTTTGACGGAGAGAGAGAGAGAGAGAGAGAGAGGAGGGGAGGGGGGGATGGGATTTAACTTTAATTCTCGTCGTCTTGGCGGGAAGTAACGTGTAACTTAATTTTAGAAGACCCCTTCGCACCCGGCGAGACTTTCGCGCGGGGGGGGGGGGGAAACGAGTTAAAATATGAGAGTTAATTAATGAAGAGGTATTAAGCGGACGTAGGAAGAGGGAAAAACAAGGGATACGCGAATGCGAGAGGCGGCTCTGGGAAAAAATATATATGTATATATATCACATTGTTCCCGTCGTAAATTCGTATCCTATTTACTATTCCAGCAGGATCTCGAGCTCGCTACTCGCTGAACTGGCATATCGATTCCTACGGGATTCATCTCTCAATCGAATTCGCTCGTAAATGCACGCAGGAGATAGCAGACTGGCGATTGACCTGACTGAAATTTACGGTCCCGAGCGCGTTCTGCCGAATGATCGAAATGGTTTTCGGCTGTTCATGTAAGATGCAGAAGATTTCGAGAGAGAGAGAGAGAGAGAGAGAGAGAGAGAGAGAGAGAGAGAAAGAGAGCGGCAGATAGACAGCGCGTTGAAACAAGTATCAACGCATAATTCAGCGCGAGGATACTTTAATGGCGAGGAGTTTTGAACGCTAAGTACTTCGAAATCGCCGGCTTTCGGTTGTCCCAGGCTTAAGCCGCGTGTCCTAATCGCTTGGCGTCGCGCGGCTAGTTTGACAGAGTAATTGTAATTCAGTTAAGTTACGCCTTAATCACTTTATCCGCCACGTGTCACCTCCGCGACAGCGAGAGCCCCAATTTTGGAACGATTTGATGTTTCGTTTGCCTTCGTCGCAATTGCGTTTGATATGTCGCGACGTTACGTCGCGCTTTACAATTTCTGTCGCAAGTAACGTAGTTGTGCGACCAAAAAAAAAGTGGAGAATGCACGAGATGCGTTTGACTGTATAAATCAGGAGTGTGGCGCATTCCTAGGGAGCTCACTACGGCCATTGTGCGTCGTCAAACGTATTTCATATTTCACGGAACGAGTTTTACGCAATAAAACGAAGAATTGGACGGGATATTATCGTGCCGCGTATATAGCCGTGCTCTATCGCGCATTTTCCTTGCCAGATTTCGCTGACGGATCCTCCTCGCAGGGAGATTGCTGTTCGCTCTAAGGGAGCTTATTTCGCTGATCTATCTTCCACGCACAAAGGTCGCGGGGGTATAAACAGCCGCTTAAGAGCCTCGTACTTTTCATAAATTTAAATTCCGTACGGTTGTAGTCGAAACAGGAACGTCCGCGCGCGTGACGCCACTCTCCGCGCGCGTATTACATATACCTACATTTTGTTTCTCCTCTCGCGCTGCCGTGCGCGATGCCAACGAATTTCAATCTTGCCGGTATGACTTTTTCAACTTTAATTATAACAAATACTCGCGTAATAATAAAACCGGCTATTTAAAAGCGACTACGCGTGGAACGGCGCGCGCCGCCCACTGTACGAAGCCGCGTAATTACTTTGCATTATATTCGCGGAAGTCGGATATTCTTCCAGCCACGCCGCCCGGTTTTTTGCCGCGAAACGCAAAACTACGAAATAATAATTTGCGCAAACAGACACTTTGATTTCTCCCCCGCATTCAAATCGCCACGGCTTTATCTTAATAATTTTCGAAGCGCAGGTATTTGGACTTTTGCAGCGAAATTATATTCCCTGCCCCCCCCCCCCACCCCCCGCGAGGTCTGGTTCTTCGAGGGACCCGTGTAAAGTTACGTGCGAGCGCCTCGGCCGAACCAGGTCATTTTAACCGTCGCGCGATACATATAAGCTTTTATGCGATTACATAAAAGGGAGTATAAAGATGCGAAGCGCCAGCAGCTAGAAATTAAATTTAGAGAAAGACGAACAAAAGAGTTGGGAACTTGTATAATTCAACTTGTGTACCGAGGGACTACAGTGCCGCAGCTTTTCTCTCATATTAACGACATCGCCCGTAAGCGCCTTAAGTAAACCCGCCCGGTGTCTTGAGAACTCGAAGCGTATCGTAACACGGGCGATTTCACAGAACGAGGACAATCGGCGAGAAAGGCGAGGGATTCTCGTCTCAAATTTCGATAGACCTCCTAGTTACAGGGCTCCGCCCTGCCTCCCTCCCTCCCGCCCTCCTGATTTTATCACTTTCGCGGCGATAAAAGAACGCGGTGGATACGTTGCGCTTCCTCCGCACTTTTACGGCCCTTTTGTATCCACACACACACACACACACACGCCCTTTCTCGCTAATATCTGTGTAAACCGCGCGATAGCGCACCGCTGCAAACGATGCTTAATATCACCGCAAAAATTCATAACAGTCGCGTGGACAAACCGCTTCTCCATATGGGCTTGCAGATCTTCCAGTTAATTGCGCGCAACTTCGCCCGGGCTTTGTGAATTTACTGGTCATTTAACACGTTCCAATACCCCAATGATCAGCGTAACACATCTGATGAACAACATGTGTACGAAGTGTCAACTGTGAACATGATCGAAATAATTATGAGGGCGTCGTTCCTAATGCCCTCTCGGCTCGTGTGGGCGCGCGTATATACATTAATTACACATAGACGCGCATTAATTAGAAAGTATCCTATTGGTGGCAGACACCACTCACGTTAATTAAATGGCACATCGAAGCTTGGGCACGAATTTCAACAAAATTGCAAAGTTAAAGTGGCAAAGAGGCACGATGCAGATCGCGGGGTGCGATGTTTTCACGACGATACGTGACAGTTGCTGGAACACGCTAAATAGTTTCCACCGAGTTCATGGATTTTCAGGCAAATTGCATGCAACTTTCAGTAATACGCATTTATATGTACATAGTTTGCCGGGAACTTCTGCGTTGTTTATTAACCTTTATCCACGTTAATCGATCGTAATTGAAAAACGCAAAGCTATTCGAGTATTTAACGTCTTCCGCTTCTTCGTCATTTAATTACGCTCGAGAACGTGACGTCGTTTTCTAAGAAAGTGCCTTTCCATTATTGCGTCACAATTGACAACAATTGGGTCATAAGCTGGTCTTTCAGAGGTGGGCGAAAATATGTGGACAAATTAACCGAGCAATTAGGACCCCTTGTCAATTGCCGATGAGGCAGAGACGTGACACCGCAAAGTGTTCTGTCAAAGGGACCAATTCTAGGTCCATTACCACAATGGACAAACTGAAGGCTCGTGTGACACACATAGAGTCACGTGACGGACACTCGATATGACGAAAATTTCTTATGATAAAAATCCTTCGAAAAAGTCTCATTACGTTGAAAAAAAACCGTGTTTTATTGTACAGTGATGGACAGAGTGGTTGCGACGCTTTTTTTAATGAGTTTAGGAATGCGCCCAGACAGATGTCTGGAAGACAACTTTAAGACGTCATTAAGTTCGCGTACGTCTAAAAGACGCCTTGAATATATCTTTAGGACGTTTTGTTAGAGACGTGTGCTGTCTGGGCGCATTTAGATTCAGGGCTACATTCCAAAGCATTTTCTCTAAGGAAGATTTTACTCGGGAAATAGATTGGAAACGCTCCAAATGGTTTCGGAATAGCCATCGAGTAGAATATTCATCGGAGTAGATTTTAAAACGTAACCCCGAATCCATTGTAAAACTAGTATACCCACTCTGTCACTTCCCATACAGCACGCATGTCTAAAAGACATCTTTAAGACGTCTTTAAGTCGTCTTTTAGACATATACAGGGTGTTTCAGGGTAAAGTATCCTAACTTAAAATATGAACTTAGGACCTCAAAACAAGAAAAAACTTTCCTCTGGAGACATGTCCGTAAACGCTTTGTTTAAGAGATATTGACATCTAAACATTTTTTCATTATAAAATTTTATGAAATTGTTATCGGGTTATAATAAATAATTTAATAGTGTGCTTTAAATACTTTATTATTAAAAAATATGAAAATTTTTACTTAATTATAAATTTTGTTCAAAGTAACGGCCTTGAACATTGAAA
>NW_011966932.1:42688-45267 GCF_000949405.1 Vollenhovia emeryi | reverse complement strand
AAGTCTTGTACTAATTTTTACAAAATTGTACATTTTCATGAAACACTACTTGCAATCATTTCTTGATTTGAGAACATTGTAATTTGTGACACTATTTCGTAAATATTTTTACAAAAAAATTTATGTTTCAACGAAGTTATAAAAATTTCTACAAATCTCTATTTCAAGACACTTTTTTCCACACACGTAGATTGCACTAACAAGAAAAAAGTATATATAATGTATAAATCTAAAAAAAAGACACCACGCTGATTGACCAAGTTATCGCAATCCTCTCGAGATAATTGCTCGAGTTATTTATCGTTGCGTAACAAATCTCAAGCTCAAGAGCATTTGTAACATACCTGAGGCATCTTGTGTTTAGCGCTGATCAAAGTTGTTAGGCAAGATAATATCCGCTCCCGCGAAACGCGAGTCATTCAATGGAGCTACTAGAGCGAGCCTGTTAATAAACATAAGCTAAAGCGGCTAGTAGAAATTTATTCAAGAATTACGTGTTACGCGAGGAAGAACGCGGTTGAAGGGATTTTATCGGACTCGGACAGCGTTGTTGAAGTATTCCTATTGTATACCTTTGTATGAGCTTCCATTCAGCTTGTAAGCCGCTCGCGACAGGGGATCCTAAAGAGGATTATTTATAAGTTAAAAGTAGGAGCAAGAAGGATGACTTTCGATTATTTGCCTGTCACTCTTTTTGCTGACAGGTCTCTTCATCGGCGGATCTGTTTCGTTGATAGATCGCTTTCGCGATAATTTCCATGCCATTTAAATACGTACAAATCGCACGGCCCTGTTTACGCACAGATAATTTAAGCGAATAATTAATTTGATTTGTCAGCCAACGTTACTGTGACATTATTGATAGAACAATAAGAATAATTCACTCACCCATTTGACAATTTGCGGGACACCGTTTATATATTTGCTAAAAGAGTCATCGTAATCTAAACGTATCGAGATGAAGAGGAATCTTTATTTGAAAAATTTTCTTAATCTACCTTCCCTAGTTTCCTCTTTTCGTTGCTCTACAGTGATCTTCCCAGGAGAGAGATTCTTCCTTCATGATTCACGTTCGTTCTACGGGGACCATGAGCGAGCGAAAATTTATTCGTAAGAATACATTCAATAGATACATAGATCAAGAGGCAGGTTTGGAACAACAAGAGTGAAGCGATACATGAGAGAGGAATGTAAAGAAGGAACAACGTCGATACAAATACGGAAAAGGAAAAGAATGGTAAAAGATATCCACAGGAGGGGAAATCATATGAGAAAGTAAAGTAAGTAGGCATTAAGTAATTTAGAAAGGTATTTCGAGGAACGGGTGCGAAAATTGACAACACCCAGCGAGAAATAAGTTGTTGACCAGCGTCGAAACGACATCGAATCAAATGGTTTCAACACCGATTCGACATCATTTTGATATCGATTCGCCGGGTGTTTTATCGCCTGTTTTTAAATGATTGAAAATACAAAGGAAAGAAGGTATTAAGAGGAAAAAAAAGAAAAGTAAAAATATAAATATGTTAAAACAGGGAAGAAGAGAAAATACGCGAAGGGATAACAATTAAGGGATAGAAAGACTGTGAAAATGGTTCTTGCAAAAGGAAGAAAAGAGGGCTGAAGAAGAGACGTCGGAGTAGAAGAAAGGCAAAAGGATAATCGGGAAGATAATATAACAAATTAACGAACAGGAGGATAATAAAAAGTAAAGATAGAGATAAGATTCGTTAAATTCGGGTGTTCACAAGCACCGCTCAGACAGGAGTTACGGAGCCTATGGAAGCAAGAGAAAGAGCAGGTCTAGGCCCAGTCCTTGACACAGTAAGCCGAAAGGTTAGCAAGAAGAAAGGAAATGCCGTTGAGAAGGAAAGGGTTAAGAATATATATTAATATTCGAAATGTTTTTCATTAGAAGATAGAAAAACAACTTCAATTTGCAGGACGGTGGACCTCAACGACGGGTATCTTCCGATTATCGAGAGACTTTCCCATCCTTTGAATTTCACAACGTCTTTAACCCTCGGTGTTTACAGAGAATTGTTTATTGATCTGACACCTGTGTGGTTCTTCGTGATTTTACTGTTTTGCGAGTGGTCTCGCGGTACCTCTGTAAAAGTCAATCACGTATCGCGGACCGCCGAAGGCGCACACCGTTATGGCTGCTAGGTATTGTATACACTGATTGTGAGAGCTGAAAAACAGTGATGGTTATAACATTTTTCCTCGTTTTTAACTTTTAGTCTTTCTTACAGTAACCATTACGTACCACTACAGTAAGCATTCTCCCAGTAATCAGTATACGGATTTTACAATAACTATTGCGGATTCTACAGTAATGAATATTGTAGATCAACTGATTGACTGTTACTTACTAATCCAGTATTGAATCAGTACTGTATTTCCACAATCATTACGATAAAAACCAGCAAGGTTGGGAATGTTACCTTAAAAAACTAACGCGTTACCGTTACCGTTACTTTTTGTAAAAAGTAACTCGTTACCGTTACTCGTTGCTAATTTTAAAAAGTAACGCGTTACCGTTACCGTTACTTAGAAAGTAATGATTCGTTACCTTT
>NW_011966932.1:35286-41843 GCF_000949405.1 Vollenhovia emeryi | reverse complement strand
AAGCCAACGGCACACGATACTATTTTTCCTACTGGATTGCTTACGAGAGCCAATCAGAATGCAGAGTTTTAGATCAGATGACTTAAGGCTGAATCCTGATTGGCCCTCGTAAGCAAACCAGTAGGAAAAATAGTATCGTGTGCCGTTGGCTTAACGCGTTACTTCCCAACCCTGAAAACCAGTAATGGTTTTGGTACAGGATTTTATTGAAAATAAAAAAACTTTTTCACTAGTTTTTTTCTAATTTTTTTACATGTGGGATTCGAACCTAAGATTTCGGATTACTAGCCCAGTACGCTAGCGCTGAGCTAACTATAATTTATATATGTTTAATTAAATTCTACCCTACTGTTAGGCTACATATTATTTACATATTATTTTAATGCTGGTGGTCAACAGTAATGGTTACGGAATTGCACATCACTCAATAATAAAATTGTTCAGTAATCATGTTTTCTTTAATACAATATCGCTTACAACTTTAGTCGTTAGATGGTATTGTATTTTTCAGCAGACATTACTTTTTTTTAAGTAAGCATTTGCGTATTAAGATTAAAAGTCGAGAATGAGCAAAAATTCAGAGACTATTGCTGGTTTTCGATTCTCAGTGTACTTTTGGAATGTACAGAGTTAATTTGGCTTAAGCTAAACCTTTTTATTATTAAAGCGAACAGTCACTCGGTCGTTTTCTCGGACACGGCGGTGCGATATGACGCTATTCCGCGTACAAGACCGTTACACCGGTTTGCTGACAGCGAAAATTTCATTTTACGCGCACTCTACATATATTTTGTAAGTCAGAATTTTACATCTGCTAATATTATAATTTCTTTTCAAAGGAACGCTTTCGGACGTCAAACCACGGGCTTATTCCCATTGATTATCGTTCGTCACGTGTTATCTTGCTAATTGTTACCGCGTACTGAAGAAGGTCCAAAGCGAGGACCGAAATGTCTATTCGAATTATTTTGTAAATTCTATCTTAATGATTGGAGGAAATCTTATAAGTCGCGAGAAGTAATTAAAAACTTCAGAAGAGTACTTGACCATGTCTGGCAAATTTTCACGTTTATAATAAACTCGCGACGTATAAGGTCAGAGCGCTAATGAATCTGAGATGCGGTAACCTAGAAAGATACAACAAATACTGGCTAGAAGAAAAAGAAAGAACTTGCGTTTTTTGTAATACGGGATGGGATAGTCTTGAACATTATATAAAGGAATGCAGTATGACATCACACTGGTTTAAGAAATTAGGGAAAAACAATAAAGAAATAAGAGATAAGATATGGAGCGACGAATTAGATAAGGAAAAAAGGTCACTATTAGGAAGCTTTGGATAGAAAGAGAATGCAGACTGCGAAGTTTCAAAAAAGAAAAAGAGGAGAGAGTACAGGAGAAAGGAGGAAAAGAAATGTAAATAATATAAACTAGTCACTAGTCACGATACGTAAGGAAGAAAGACAGAGGAATAGAATAAGTATGCAGGAGTGAATGAGTTAAGTACTATTGTAAACCAAGTCCACTTCTTGGCTGTAAGCTGATTCGAAGTAAATAAGTATATATAATAAACTCGCGACGTTTCGACCACGGTTTGTGGTTCAAGCACGTGAGTTATAGACATAAAAATTTGCCAGACATGGTCAAGTAATCTTCTGAAGTTTTTTTTTCTAAATTAACGTGTCGACGTCTTTGACTCTCGCATGCCTTGGTTTTTCTTTTTTGTAGAATGCATTCTAGTCAGAATCATCGCAGTTCGTGAGAGAAGCGCGGCTCGAACCTTACGTGTCGCCAATCGAAAGGGGTTTTCATAAATTGCGCTTGCACAAGTGCACGCGTTGTGCAAAGTAACGTATAATATCAATCACGTTATATACGTGTGACGTAATGACACGCGGTCAATTATAAATTCGATAAGAATCTTGGGAAACACAAGTAGCAGCGGTATGTTTCTCAAACACTCTTGGCGCGTATACGTAAAAATGCACACGCGTGTGCACGCGTATCACTTTAGATAGCTTCGGACCCCACGTGATGGAATCAGCGCAATATTTCATTTGTCGCGATATTATCAGCGATATTATTATCGCTTATTATCGCCAATTAATACTTTGTGTGGAATAAATAGAGCAGGAAGCGTACGTGTAGGTAAACATTGAATTTGCGAACATTGCATAACGTGCGTCATACGCGCGAAACTAGGGTGACCAACCGTCCCGAATTTTTCGGGACATCCCGATTTTCGACTCTCTTTAGAGCTGTCCCGAGAGAACCTAAGGCGGGACGCCATTTGTCCCGATTTTTTACATAATGTAAGATAAATAATATAAAATATAATAATGCATCATATATAATATTTATTAACTAAAATTCATTATAACCTTTATATTTTATGTTCCTGCTTTTATGTTCCGTTGATGATTGTTCTTTCATTTTATTTTAAGAATTTTATTAGTCTAATTTAGATTAATGATTACTTATATTTGAAAAATAGTAAAAGACTATGTTCTGTTGAATGTTCGATGTTGACTTAATAATGAAGAAACATTTGCCTTATCTACGTGTATCTAATTTATTCAACTTACCTATTTAAAAAAATAATATGTCAAGATATATCATATATGAATAATAAACAAGAAGGGACATGTACATGCATATTACAAGGTAATCTGATATACTAATAAAAGTCCCGATTTTTTTGGTTCTGTCCCGATTTTCGGAAACCGATGTCCCGAAATTAAATGTTTAAGAGTTGGTCACCCTACGCGAAACGCTATTTCGCCGTGCAACGTCCGATCGGCTTTTATCGGATATAGATCGGCTCGCTCGGGTACGTCGTGACGCCAAGTCGAAAAAGAATGAGCGCGTTATCAGCAGCGCTGTTTGCTCGATTCGCAATCTTCGGGGTCGAAGTTCGCCGACGAGGCGGACCGCACGAAGGCGATTCTCGTCGGTGCGAGGCTCGGACTTTGCGTAACCCTGGGGGCCGCGATTGGGAAACGCTCGGAAAGACGGCGGTACCTAAGGTCGGGGCGTGACGTAAGCGACGTCGCCCGGGATCGGTAATCCCGACGAGAGAGATTTCCCTCATCTAGCTTTCTCCCTGGCGTGTTCCGTTCGCTCGACTCGCCTCTAATCTGGCCGCGATAACGACGTCTTTCGAAGCGATTTCGTGCAGAAGTGCAGTAGTGTGTCGTTGACCATCGCCGCGGCCGCTCTACCTCGGTAACGAGGTACGACATCGGTCTCGTCTCTCCTCTCTCATCTCACGCGCGCGATTTCTATTCCATTTTTTCCCCCCCTTCGTTTTCCCTGCCTTTTCTACCGGCCCGGCCACCATCGGCAAACAAGTCAGATCGCTCTGCTCGATGTTACATTGACACTTTTCCCCGGATATTTGTGACGCGCAGTCGAACGCTGACGTCTTTTCTTCTTTTTTTCCTCTCGTGTTATTCGCCGCACCAGGTGAACGACCTTCTCGTACGCGGCCAGAGTGATGGTCGGCGCCTTTTAGAGCAACACCCGTCTCGGGCGCAGATTTCCCGAATGACAACGTCCAGTCCCGGAACTTTTTAAGAATTAATAGAAAGAGAGAGAGAGAGAGAGAGAGAGAGAGAGGGGAGAGGAAGACAGACTGGATTGATCGTACTTGAAAGAAGATACCGTGGAACCGCCATGTACTCGATTCTACTGCTAACGAGATCCGCTCGGCTCGGCAATACATCACAAAGACTGACCTCGTCGTTCATGGGACCGCGCTTTCCGCGGCTAACAGTACGTAGAATTATATTATGTACGACTGCGTACTTATTTGTCGGAGAGGGATACGCTGAGGGTGACATTGTAGTGACGCGACCGGCCATAAATTCGAGAAATTGCAATAACGTGATTTCGCACGATTACGGGGGTCTCTTGACTCGCGGACCTCCCACACACACACACACATACACACACAGAGAGAGATCGCGCGCGTTTCAAAGCTTATTACGTCGGTATGCCCGATACATCGTCTTTCCAAGCCCGTGAAGCACGTGACGCCGCGTTGGTTTCGAAATGGCGCTAAGAAGAGCACAAACGCGGACCGACGTGTGTAACGAGTTCCATTACACGGTATCGCCGATACGAGCACGCGGCGCGACAGATAGTTGTCCATCGACGGAACTTCGCCTCCTGGGAAACGAGCGTATTCGCTCGTCCGCTATCGTCGAACGCGCATACAAACCCGCAAGTCGGAAAATGACCGATTTTGTCCGATAGCTCGCACTCTCGCACAGTTTACGCGGGGGGGGGGGGGGGTGGTATCGATACGTTCGTACGCGTGTTGTAAGTGTGCCCGAGTCGGTACGTGATAATGCAGCGTGACACGCCGCAGCGATAACGCACAGAGGCAACCGTCGAATTCCAAGTCGGATGACACTTATTGCCGCTGGTATAAAAGGCTTTCCGTCGGGTACAGGGCGAAACTGATTCTGCTATAAATATACGAAAGTAAAGAAAAAGGATGAAGAATTTCAGATTTATCACCCAGGCGTTTACTATCCAATTCTGTGCATCTCGCGGGCGATCATTTTATAGGCTTGTTTTCTGTCGCTACACTGGTGAACCAGCGCGATAAATTGGAGTAAGACAAGTGTATTTTTCTCATTCTGGCTTACTGGCACTAGTTCGCCGGTGCGGCAGTAGAAAACAAGCCTGGTAATGATAAGAGCAGCTGAAGCTGACTAGAGTAGAAAAAGTATATACGTTTGGTATTAAACGTTAATAAGGAAGTAAATAACGATAATATAGAAAGCAATAAAACGAAATCAAGCGCAAACATAAATATCATTATTCTCTGGAAGCACGCATAAACGCAATTCCCTTTTATTGTTTATAAATAAAATTGTTTCGATCGGTCGCTTGTCGCGTGCACTTTGAGAAATTGGGGGATTCTTCAGCAGTAACAATAATTACGATCGATTCATTCGGGGCTCATTTGTCCGTCTGTATATGTTAAATAAAACGTTACATTGTTTCCGGATTTATTGCGCAATTCTCTTTTTTTTTTTGCATCATTTAATGCCGTTCTACAAATATCTCTCGCATTACATCGCATGCCAGGTTTGACAAATTATCGTTCATGTATAACTCACCAACATTTCCGCAAATGAAATTACGTACCGATTAGTAAACGTGTGGAAAATTGCACCCCTCCCTCCCCCCTCTCTCTCTCTCTCTCTCTCTCTCTCTCTCTGTTTGGAGTAATATACAGCCAGGAACTGATATATAAAAATGGAACGCGGTGATAAGCGGGTTACGATATGATTTATAACGCGCGATTGGTAATCGCGAAACGAAGCATCCCTGCAATTGCGAAAGTCGCGTTTATGTCACGAGTAATTGTGTTTGGTTTTTGTATCGTGAAGACGCGCACACGTCTGAACGTGGGAAGTGTAACGTGATTCCGAGCGTCGCATTCCTGGCTAATGTCTGAGCGAGTTGCCACGTTATCACGTTTATAGTGAGAAAATAAGATATGGAAAATCGTACAGACAGATCGTAAACAGATATCTGATACAGTATCATTTTTTAACATGAAGTCCTTTAGATAATTTATTAGTACGAAATTACTTTTCGTTAACTCAATAAATCATTATCGGTATGGACAATGAGGCGCATTCGATCGATCTCTTAATTAATCCTGTTATTCCATTAACAGACGGGGATAAAATTCTTAATATTTTTCAGACACGTGACAGTTCATTTCAGTTCTCCGCGAAGACATGAGTTCGCAATAAACTTCAATATTTAATTGGTCTTTTGCTTAATCAGTATTTGCTCGTGATTACAAGAGATAGAGAGAGAGAGAGAGAGATAAAAATTTAAGAGAGTTAAGTAAAATTTATATTATTGCGCACTGTGTGCTCGCAAACGCGGGCGTTACATTGACGATGGATATTTTATTAAACGCAGTAAAACCGAGGAATCGACAACATCGTCGCACATAAAGATAAGACACAATGATAATCTTTATGCTTAAGTAGCACTTGGAAAATACCGCGCGCCTTGTACTTTGGCTAATTCAACGATTACGGGGGAAAAATTGCCCCTGCTTACAGACGTAATTTAACGTTAAACGTTCTTGCGAACTTTATTAGATATATACCGCGTAAATATGCTCAAATGGATATAATTTATCTAATTGTAAACATGAGCCGACAGCCCCAGGCTCCTTCCTCCCCGTTCTCGCCTCAACGCTAATCTTTACTAAAGTCTTACGTCGTTATAACTTCATAATTTCTTCGATGAAGACTCCAAACTTCCCAACAATGCTAGACTTCTTTACTGCGTGAATGTATAGAGTGCGGCGGCTAATAACAACTCACTTACACTCAAGTATTTGTCCGACAATGTTTAATATAGTAAGCCCTTTCCATCGAGACAATTTATTCAGGACTTTATTCTTCTTCCCCCCCCTCCCTCGCGATGTTGATGTTGATGAATTCTCTCTCTCTCTCTCTCTCTCTCTCTCTCTCTCTCTCTCTCTCTCTCTCTCTCTCTCTCTCTCTCTCTCTCTC
>NW_011966932.1:0-34841 GCF_000949405.1 Vollenhovia emeryi | reverse complement strand
CTCTCTCTCTCTCTCTCTCTCTCTCTCTCTCTCTCTCTCTCTCTCTCTCTCTCTCTCTCTCTCTCTCTCTCTCTCTCTCTCTCTCTCTCTCTCTCTCTCTGCCTCTCTTGCTTCCCCACAGCTGTTTTCTCACCACGATTTTATCTCGTTTATCACGAAAAACTTTTCTAGAGTAATGGCATGTCGCAAGGGTACGTGCGAAGGGAGCTGCAAACATCGGACAGACCGCGAAGGCAACAAACCTTTGCGGAACGCAGCGAATTGCAATACGCTCGGCGACTGGTAATCAAACTCGGCAGCGCCGTTATAACGAGGGAGGACGAGCACGGCCTGGCCCTCGGACGTCTCGCGTCTATCGTGGAGCAAGTGGCCGAATGTCAGATCGACGGGCGCGAATGCATCATGGTGACCAGCGGGGCGGTCGCCTTTGGCAAGCAGAAGCTCACCCAGGAGCTTCTGATGTCCATGTCAATGCGAGAGACCCTGAGCCCCACGGATCACACGCGGGAACACGCAGGTATGCTTGCCCATTCGAAATTTTATTTCCTACTTTGTGCTCGAGCATTTTATTCCTGGACCGTTTTACAGACCATTTAATAAAATTATTACTAAGGCAGTTAGTTATCTAACGTTGTCCTTTACAACAATAGAGATATTCTTCGCACCGTAATCTCGCAAGAATGCGGTCTATTCTACAATTTCAGCGGGCGCTGCGATCTCGCATACTCAAAGACTATTGATCACAAGTCCTTAAATTCACGCTGACCTATTTCATAAGTAATGAACCTCATCTCCTTTACTCTTCCTGAGACGGGCCGCTGAAACGCTAATGTCGGACGCGGTAATTGGCGCGGGAGTATACCGTGCCAATTTCATGTTCTCCTGCACACACGCTCGCGCAACGGACGCAATATCTAGGGTGCGACGCACTCAATAAACGCCTGCTTTAATTAATATTTTCACGCACCAGTGATAAGAGGCGAATTTCGTGTATACGTACGCGGATAAATTGCCATTAACGTAATTGTGACCAGAATGCGATAATCTTGCAGTCTACGTTTATTCCCCTTTGAGGGAACCGGTCGTATTACGGCCCTAATCAATAATGCTCTCGTAATTCTAATTAAGAGTATTTACCGCCGAGTCACGTGCATAAAGGAATTATAATGAAGCTTGAAAAATGCCGCTTGTTTTATTAATGCAATTTCCGCCCCGAGTTTAAGTAGCATTATTACACGTATTATATGTTAAAGCCCGTGTGATCGTCGGTGTGGCTTGCGCAAAATGGATGGTCATTTTGCATATGTTACAAGATGCAACGTTGTTATTACACAATGGCTATCTCAAAGAGCATTTTACATAACGTGATCGCATGTCTCTAGCCAGAATGAATTATATCTATAACATAAAATGTGTGTTAACTTTGAAATGAATTCACTGGCGTTAAATAGGTCTGCTATTTATTGACGAAAGAAAAAGAGATAAATATTAACTTGAAACAGCTAATACAATTTTGCTGCCGGCATAGCACGAATGTATACCTGATCATTTATTCGTCGCGTTACTCTCGTATGGAGACGAATATTTCATGGGAGCATTTAATATGCATCGATCCTCGCGAAGACAATAACTTCCTCAGTAACGAATTTCCTCTCCACTGATACACGTGATAGAAACGCTCTTATTGGTATTGCAATCAAGGCTATTCCTCACTAACGATTCATTGATTTAGTGCGCCGTACGTGTGTGGACAGCAGGGACAATATAGCGTAAACAATTCACGGGCGGAATATTAATATTTTTGCGAGACCGGCGCGTACGAATCAATCTTGGGCTATACATTTTTAATATCCATCTAGTTATTAAAGAATTACCGAGCCACCGGGGAAAAATGACGCGTGTTCGAAGTGTACAGTGAAAAAGAATAACAAAAGTTTCTTCAATAAATGGCACTGTCAGGCGGTTGAAGAGACGTTAATGAGCTCTTTTTCTCGAGAGATGATAAATAACCGTTCGAAGATTCGAGAAAGGCGAAACAAATCGATGGTCCATAAATTCAACTGTCTGTGAAAATACCCAAGCGGGAGGTGTTAACGTTCCGATAGTAGTTTCAAATATCTGTCTGGGCAGTCTGCCAAGTTTACAATGTCCGGTCTGTCTATAGATATATATATATATAGAGAGAGATTGAGCTAACAACTGCCCGGCGATGAATTCCCGTGGCATTCTATTTGTCCTGTGAATCTTGTCGAGTGCGGCTTCCGATCGATGTGCACGTCGAGAGCAACTTTCCTCACTGTCTTGCCGATCGTCCGCTCTTTCTTCTTTACTTTCTTCGTCGTGGCGTTTCTCGAAAGTCATTTTTAACAATTCCAAAAGTCGCAAACTCGCGCTGTAGGACTGTTCGTAACTGATAGCACATCTTCGAGATAAGAGAAAAGACGTTAGATAACTTATATATCTCTGATATTCATGTAGGAACTATGTTGGAACCTAGAGCAGCCGCCGCGGTGGGTCAGTCAGGCCTGATGTCCCTCTACGACGCGATGTTCGCCCAGTACGGAGTCAAAATCGCCCAGGTGCTGGTGACCAAGCCGGACTTTTACAACGAAGAGACGCGAAAGAATCTGTTCAGCACGCTGAGCGAACTGATCAGCCTGAACATCGTGCCGATCATCAACACGAACGACGCGGTGTCCCCGCCACCGCATGTCGACGAGGAGGTCGCCGGCGGCGGCGGCAGACGCGGAATATCCATTAAGGACAACGACTCCCTGGCGGCTATGCTTGCGGCCGAGGTCCAATCGGACTTGTTGGTCCTCATGAGCGACGTTGACGGCATATACAATCTACCACCCTGGCAGGACGGCGCCAAGATGCTGCACACCTTCAGCTCTGATCTGAGAGGTACCATCAAATTTGGGCAGAAGTCGAAGGTGGGCACAGGTGGCATGGACTCGAAAGTCAACGCCGCGCTCTGGGCAATGGACCGTGGCGTTGCGGTGGTTATTTGCAACGGCACGCAGGAGAAGGCTATTAAGAGCATCATGTCGGGCAGGAAGATCGGAACGTTCTTCACGCAGGCTACCGGCTCGTCCACTCCTGTCGAAGTGGTCGCCGAAAATGGTAATCTAACATCTTAAGTAATATACATGTTATTGCGAATAGTATTAAATTATCACAGCTCCAGTGGTCGAGCTGGCTAAGACGCCCGTCACGGATTGTAGGGAGGTCCCTGGTTCGAATCCTGGCTGGGGTAATACTTTTCGCAATAAGAATTTTAATTGCCAGACGCGGTCGACAAAAAAATCACACAAAAATATTTCTGGTTAATAAGCAAAACAGTATGGCCATGTCAGTATAAGGTGCATTCAGAACTACAATTGCTCGCTGAGCAATTAACATATATAGCAATAGAACAGTGCTCGGAGTTAGTTACACATTTCGGGCAGATTTCGTAGATAAACGCCCACTGTCCCCCCACTACGGTCAATATACAGCAGGCGTCTCCTACAAAATCTGCCCGAAATGTGCAACTAACTCGCAGCACTGTAATCGAACATAAATTAATTTTTACTTTCGATTTAAATCAACGAGTATTCATAATAAAATATATAAGTATTGACGTAATAAAAAACAAATATTGAAGAGAATCAAGGAAATCGATTCTCTCTTGTCAAGCCATCCAATGTGACAGATTCTCTTCAATATTGTTTTTTTTCGAAGAACTTGGATGGCTTGACAAAGAAGAATCGATTTCCTTGATTCTCTTCAATATTTGTTTTTTGTTAAGTCAATACTTATGTGAATCGCTTGAAGTCCTAAACTAGTACATTTTATTGATTCCCCTTAGCCCAGTTAGAAATGACTCGTCGATCGACATCGAAACGACGTCATATCGACATCGAAACCGTCATATTGACGTCGATTCGACGTCATTTTGACATCGATCTACGAGTCATTTCTGACTGGGAGGGTTACAAGGCGTTTTTGAAGGAACGTGCCCAAACCTCTTATAACACCTCTCTCTATATCCACTTCGCTATGTGGCGATCGAACGAAAAACCAACAATGTTTTTGTTTGGTTTTGAACCCGGGTCTTCGGATTACCAGACCAGCGCACAATCCTCTGCGCCACGAATGCCACTGTTTTACGTAATTTTGTCTTACGTGTTAATCGAGAAAATCTTTGCGTTTCTACCAATTTCAACAACTCGGGTGAAAAAGCGCCATATGACTTCTCCATTACTTCATCTTGAGTTATAGTAATTTGAGCGTCAGAACTTTTATTAATTGATGACAAAATTTGTGCATCTCCTGATGGATCAGGCTTAGTTTGATAGCTTACTAGTAAGAATATTCTTGAACTCGCCAGTAGTAATTAATAAATTGATAACATCGGTGATTTTTTTGTCGACCGTGTCTGGCAATTAAAATTCTTATTGCGAAAAATATTACCCCAGCCAGGATTCGAACCTGAGACCTCTCTACAATCCGTGACGCCCTGGCTGGGGTAATATTTTTCGCAATAAGAATTTTAATTGCCAGATATGGCCAATAAAAAAATCACTGATGTTGAAAATGGTAATGTTTCAACCTCCGACTTTGGGAGTTGAAGATTATTCAAGAATCCTTTGGTGTGCATTTAAATAGCTAAATATAGAAGCATTACGATAAGATAAGATTAGTTTAAAGCGATACCGCTCATTAAGCTAATGCTTATTCTATAGTTAAACTATTTCGATATTTGGACACTTATCATATTCAAAAGCGAGTAAAATTTCAGCCCGCCTCGGCAGTAGAACGCTGCAGGCGTTACGCCCGGAGGAACGAGCCGAGTGCATCAAGGTCCTCGCGAGTTTGCTCGAGTCCAGACAAGCCGATATTCTCGCGGCGAACGCGCTGGATATGGAGGCCGCGAGTAAGAAGAATCTGGCGAAGGCCCTGCTGTCGCGGCTGTCTCTAACGCCGGCGAAGCTCAAGTCTCTGAGTTCCGGTCTGCATCAGATCGCGGACGATTCGCTGAACAATGTAGGTCGCGTGCTCCGTAGGACCAGATTGGCCGACAGTCTGGAATTGCAACAGATAACGGTGCCCATCGGGGTGTTGCTGGTCATCTTCGAATCCAGGCCGGACAGCCTGCCTCAGGTAGCCGCCCTGGCCATGTCCAGCGCCAACGGGCTGCTCCTGAAGGGCGGCAAGGAAGCCGCCCACAGCAACAAGTATCTGATGATGCTCGTGAAGGAGGCACTGGACAAGTTCGGCGCATCGAACGCTATCTCGCTGGTGTCCACGAGGGAGGATGTGGGCGATCTTCTTGCGATGGAGAAACACATAGATCTCATCATCCCCCGCGGTAGCTCGGACTTGGTCCGCACGATTCAGGAGCAATCCAAGCACATACCCGTCTTGGGACATGCCGAGGGTATCTGTCACGTTTACATCGACAAGGACGCGGATGTAGCGAAGGCCATGAAGATCATCAAGGACTCCAAGTGCGATTATCCCGCCGCGTGCAACGCTATGGAGACGTTGCTGATACACGAGAGTCTCATGAGCGGCAGCTTCTTCAGCGACCTGTGCAGTATGTTGCATAAAGAAGGGGTGAGCTTCCTCCGCTTGAAAGAATCTTTTTAAATATACATATAACTATGTAAATATATATATACATACATATCATTTTAGTTTTTCACTTTTTGAAATTAGTTTTTTCAAGAGGATCAAAGGATCCGCCGGTAATAGCTCCGAGCAATTCAAAGGATTAAAAATTAAAGAAAACTATTTCCCCTCAGTTTCTTGTTTCGTGTCGCGCTGCAGTATTTCGCGTACTTGGCGTTCGCGAGCGAAACTTTCATCAACAACTTTTCATCAGGATTTCGCAAAATGTCGGAAGTTCGTACTCGAGTTTCTAAGACATATATTGGCTCCTTTGAGTCGGAGTAAAAAAAGAAAGATTTACTTTCCCCCACATCTTTTCTTGGAGAGTATAAACGGAAGAAACTGCTCCACGCGTACATACATATGCTAATGTTTTAGAATCGCTCTCCCGAGCATCCATTAAAATTCTTTCTCCGCTGACCACAATCGAAGCTTCTTAATATCAATTTTATTTCGAGTGTATCCTCCGGGTGTACAGCAAAAGGTGTGTTTTCCAGGTGAAAATCAATTCCGGTCCAAAGCTAAGAAAGTTATTGACCTTCGGTCCGCCCGCCGCCAAAAGCATGCGAACCGAATACGGCGCACTCGAATGCACTATAGAAGTAGTTACGGATGTCGACGACGCCATTAGTCATATTCATAAATACGGTAGCAGTCACACCGACGCTATTGTCACCGAGGAGACCAGCACAGCGATGCATTTTCAGAGAGAGGTAGACAGCGCGTGTGTATTCCATAACGCCAGCACCAGATTTGCAGACGGCTACAGATTCGGACTTGGCGCGGAGGTGAGAGCCCGTAAAACAAAACTGGTGTCCCGGGCGTCAATTCTGTATCTTACAGTATAGTGAAAATGCTAAAAGCGAGCGGCTCTGTCTCTTTCTAAGGGGACAAGTTGGAAAGAGACAAACCTACTCACTTTCAGCATTTTCACTATGGTGTAAGATACAGAATTGACCCTCCGGTCTGAAACAAACAAACGTTTCCCATACAGCACCGAAAGATTGCAGAAACATTGCATATACCTTTCACTGCAACATTGTAACATTGCATGGAGCTTGCGAAATGCTTCAGCAACGTTGTTGCAAGCTTGAAGCAACATTGAAATTGTCCTCCCTCAGACGTATTACAATGTAACATTGCAGTAATGGCACGGTGCAATGTATTTGTAATATTGATTTCATTATACGTTATTTATATAAATATGCAGGATACTTAATAGGTTGTTCGGAAAGTTTGTTTTAAATTTTCTATATACTTATGTATTTATAATAGATAGGAAATTTCAAACAAACTTTCCGAACAACCTAATAAATAAAATTTGCGAATACAAAGACACCCAAGAGATATGTAAGAAAAAATTGCAACAATTTTTCTTATCGCTTTTAGATGTCTATTATATTGTATATTCTCAAACTTCATCTATTAAAATCTGAAGTACCCTACCGATACCATGCAGTAATATCGGAAATCACGAGACTATTAGGCGTTGCTATACACGCTATTAGGCTGCGTTTGGAATACATGAGAAATAATGTAAATTTGAAAAATCTAAATAATATTATAATACGTTACAAATATATTTTGCAAACTTTATAATATTTCTACAAGGTTACTGAAACGTTGTTGGCGAAATATTACAATTGAATGTCTCTGAACCGTCTGTGCAATATTACATTGTAATTTGCAATGTTGCAATGTTTCTGAAAGCTTTGGTGCTGTATGGGTTGTTTCATTTATAAGATCACTTGTCTAATTATAACATACGTTCGCACAAAGTTAGAAAGCAATACATGTCCGTGACTTATCAATTATAGATAACATACTTTTCCATAATATCCATATGAAATTATGTATATATAATTGTTTCTTTGAAGGTCGGTATTTCCACGACACGAATCCACGCCCGTGGTCCGGTGGGAGTGGATGGGCTGTTAACAACGAAATGGATGTTGAAAGGCGACGGACACGCGGCCGCGGATTTCGCTGAAGGAGGCAATAGAACTTGGCTTCACCAATCCTTACCTCTCACAGAATCAGCATGAACCTACCACTTTGAACTTTGTGATCTCGGGTTGGCTAGAATCGTTCGCCATTAAACGCTGTAAACGAGCTTCCTTAAGAATGAAAAATACGATACATATCGGATATCGAGAGATATCAAGATCGAAACAAACTCTGGCGCGATAGACTACGAATAAATCAAATAAAGTAACTTTTCTAAAAATTTTTGATATTGCATATGTATCGAATCAAAATTTTTTATTACAAGTAAATCGGGATAATTGACAACGAAAATATTTATAAATTTGAAAATTTTCGCGTTTACGGAATAGAAATAAGGGTCGGAGCAGAAAGCGACGTAATAACTTACGGCAAGACGTAAGCCATAAATGTAGATAGCGCACAAGTTTTAGCGTAAATGTAACGTCGTATGTACTTGAAAGTAAAGACGACATACGTTTATAACTTACGTCGCTTTGTGCTGTGATCCTAGCTCAATGTCACAGCTATACGTCAGCTGTGATATCATTTAGAATAATTGTAATTACTCATACAGATATAACCTTTGGCATATCTGACAATGAGATATTAATAAATTAATAAATTAATATCGTAAATTATTATAAACTTAGAGTTACGCGACCCAGTTTTCATCATAATCCTAGAAATAATAAATTTGTCGACGTAAAAATATACTTCGTGCGTCTCAAGAGACACTTGAATCTAATTAAAAGTGGAAAAAAGATATATTCTATCTTAAAGAGTGATTCTATCAGTAGAGTGATGCAAGGTTCATGACACAAGTTTTAAAGGACGTATTGTCGTTCTCAAAATTTTGCTGAAAGTTTGTCAATAACGTGACACTAGCGGAGTCATCCTCTTTCAACGCTCATCTTGAAATGCACTCAACAAACCTAGGCACGAGAGTTCGGATCCTGCAGTTAACGCGTTTGCGACTCTTTGTTGAGGATATAAACGTCGGCAGAACAGCAGTGCGCTATTGAACAGGCAGCTGCCCCAGTTATAAATAACGTCAAAAGTTTATACGCGATTATAAAACCCATTTCACGGAAGACATATTTCTCTGAAACGCACAGTGTGAACGTTAATAATATTCTTGTACACTTCCAAATGCAATCAAATATGCAATATATTCAGAGAACAAAAGATACATTTTCAATACTGAAAAAAAAAACATTATTTTCAGAGATATTAATATTTATAAAAACTTGGCATGTACAAAATTACATGATTACAATATGAAATTATTAGAATAATTTACATTCCATAAAATTATAATACGCCTGATGAACAAATTAGACGTATTCCTATAAACATTTTGTGTTTATGCGATATTACATAAAAAGATGTTAAGATGATTTTTTTTGTCTCACTTTAACTCACTTTAAGATGAGTTAAGAAGACGATATTTATCTAGAATTTTATAGTATTTCTAGCATAGAAATTGTTAAAGTTAGAAGGGAATGTTCTGTCAGGTATTTCATTCCGGGGCCCATAACTTAAAAGTTCTGTCGTACGAGCTGGTTGCAATAAACCTATGATCAGGTGACACGTCGACAGACATGACTTTTCCATCGTGGCCTGGTAGCATCTTTAGAGGTTGCCAGGTCTTGTTGGACCAAATTTTGGCTGTGTTATCGTAAGATGCGGTAACCAAGTATTGTCCTTCTGTTCTCTGATACTTGACGTCGGATAGCAAATTGGTGTGAGATGGTATCGTGTATATGCAAGTCCTCTTTCGCAAGTCCCATATCTTGCAAGTGTTATCCTCGCTCGCCGTCGCTATGTGGAAACCATTTGGCGAGAAATCGATGCCGAAAATGGACATTAGATGACCCTCCATGAACATTATGCACCTGCCGGTACGCAAGTCCCATACTCTGCCGAAAGAATCGTGACCGCCCGTAGTGCAAACGCTTCCGTCGCATTGAAAGCTAAATGAATACGCAAATATATAGTAAACGAGATCAATATATGATGAATTAAATAATATATACCTAAAGAAAATATACCTAATACAGTGTACTGCTCTTGCATGGCCCTCTTGGTGAAGTACTTCCGCTTGTTGCTCCAAATCCCATAATCGCCAAGATGCATCGTAGCAACATGTGCCGAGAAATCGTCCAGATGGGTGGAAAGCTATCCTGGAGACTCTGTGAGGTTCATGTCCCTCCACCTCGGCTAATGGTTCTTCGCCGTTGCCGCCGCTCCACAGTTTCACAGTACCTATAAGTTTAGGCAATCAAATTTAGTGCAATCAAATAAGTTGGTGTAATTTATAATATATGCATATAATAATATGGATCGCAAGGAACTAATGGATAAAGCTTTGTGAATTATAGAAAATTAGCGTAAGGCCAAACTTGACTTGATTCATCAAAAACCACGATCACGATCCTCATCAGAAGGAAAACAAACGTGAATCTCTAAAGCTCCGGCGTGAAAAGTGAATAATCCTATTCGACAAAGTATCTAAGAATCTACTTAAACACCGAATTAGATTGGAGCCTATACCTCGAGGAAAAAAGGATAAAATTCTGCACCTTTATGAGAATATGTAGAAGAACAATGGACAAAGCCTGTGAAATAAAGTTGAAAATTACCCTACGATTATACAAAATGTTGTTTCCAAGATTGACTCGTATGCTTTTGTGATCTTATGATCTAAAGTAAAGATGGAGACAAGAAATGTGCTTAAGAGCCTTCAGGATGAACATCTCAAGGCTATGACAAGAATCACGAAAAGCCTCAACCACCAGAGATGCTGAAAGTAGCCCTCCGTTCTCCATTTCTTGATCGAGGGACGCTTTCCATAAAGAAAGCAATCTCATAAATCTGACGCGTAACATTGAGCCGAGTTGAACGATTTATTTCTCAGAACTGAACAGGGACTCAACAGAGGAACTTCTTAGCTCTAGAGATTGACGTAATCTTATCTGCTACAGCTATTGCTACTATTGTTATTACAATATGCGTACCATCTGCTGCGCAAGACGCCAGTACGCAAGTCTGTCCTGCATTATCACCGACCACATCTTCGGTTATTGTAGCTTTTGGGTGAAAAACAATACAGCCAACATTACAATTGTGTCCTTGTAAAGTGCGCAACAAAGTACAGTCGGGTACAGACCATAGCTTGCATAAGCCCGACCATGAAGCTGTAGCAAGAATTTTGGAATTAGGGCTGAACTGGCAAAAGGAAATGGGTCTCCTGTCGCCGATTTGAGAGCAATAAATGCTCAATGCTTGCAACTTCTTCAAGAGCTCTTGTCTTTTCGCTGTACGAGTTGCAGCTGGTAATAGCAGATCTTGCCTTGCCTTATCCAGCCGTGCCTTTGCTCTGGGCAACGAATACGCTGCAAATATATGCAAGTTCAATAAATACATAGATGTTAGATAACGCTTACAATACAAAGACAATAAAAATTCAAACATTTCCATTTTTACATGGGATTTGTAATTATGGCTCACACTTTGTAGAGGAATGTGAACTAACATGGTTTACAGAATTAGGGAAGAATAATAGAGAAATACTTAGGATATGAAATGACGAGCTAGACAGAGAAAAAGGTAAAAACTGAAAAGGCAAAGGGGATGCAAGAACAAGATAGAAAGTGAATTAGACTGCGACTAGGATGACGAGATACGATCGGACAGACTAGGTCGAGGATAGGATAATATAAAGTGTGGACGGATGAATGAGAATGCATAGTGTGGATGGACATAAGTGCAACTGTAAACCAAGTCCCACTTCTTGGCGGTCAAGTTAAACCGCAGAAACTCGACGTATATGTGATTATGACTCACACGCTATCCACGATCGTGCAATTTGCAGAGAATCCGGGCCCTCGTGGTACCAAGTTGACTCCGTATCCTTCTCGAGTGGGTGCGACGGTTTATCTTCCTCCTCGTGCTTCTTTTTAATCGCGTCCTCCCCCACGCTGGCTAACAATTCTCTTAATCTGGTCCTCCGATCCGCTGGGCCCTCCCCAAATAGACAAATCGGCTCGCCCAACTGCCTCAGGAGCTTCTTCACCTCGGAGTCGTCTGTCGAAACGTTAATCTGCCTGGCCTTCTTCCTACGTTCAAATTCTTCCAACAGCGCCTGCCGGTCCTTGGACATCTCGTCCTCGAGCTCCATGTACTCGTTCGAGATGTGTACATTCGCCCCGGTGGCGGAAACGTTGGAGGCGTCGTTCGCGCCCGCGGCATCCTTTTCCTCGTCCGCAGACTCGCCGGCAGCCGCGAGTCGCGCACGTTCCGCCTCCTCCAGCGAGCCATAGTGCACAGTTTTCTGCTTCTTGACGTAGACCAAGTCCTCGTCGTCGGACATTTTGGAAGGTTATAAACAGGCCGGCGAATAAATCTCCGTTTTGTTTAGCTACGAATATATTATAATTATTATTAGTAAAAAAGGACGAACTTGCGCGATTTCAAATGTACAAGTCGGATAGTCGGAGATATCGAGAGACAAGAGGATACCGAGAAACCTAACCTAACCTAATCTACGTCGTGTACTTTATTGCTGATATACTTACGTTACGCGCGATTAAAATTTAACGAACAAATCCGCAGCCGTGCGCAGCGCGTTCACACGCATTTCAAAAAGCTTGGCGACACTCGGCTTTTCGAGCCGTACATCACCCAAGCCAATATTCAATCGGGCTGTTTAGGCTCGCGCGGTCCGCATCGGGCACACCAGGGCCTAAATTCCGTACACGATTACCGACGACCATCGATACGTTAACGACGTTTGCGCAGCTTTTCTATAATGTAGAAAAAGCTGCGCAAACGTCGTTAACGTATCGATGGTCGTCGGTAATCGTGTACGGAATTTAGGCCCAGGGCACACTCGGCTACGACGATCGATCGAGATGAAATGACGAGGCGTTTCTCGCATTTTATTTAGGGCCGCTATTTCCAACGTCCGTTAATTCTAACCGACCGTTGACTGCCAATTTCTATCGAAATTAATTCATTAAACAACTATTCTGATTAACTGTCAATTCCCACTTGCTATTCCGGAAAGTTAACGTTCGGTTAGCATTGAAAGCCAACGGACGTTGGAAACAGCGGCCGTTATGAACGCTACGTTAAGTTTTTAAAAACTAATAATTACAGTAATGCAAAAATGTATTTGCAGTCTCACCGAATGAATTATTTCATTAATATCTTCAAGAGAAAATCGTTCCTGTACTGTTTAAATTAACGGCTCCATGTCCTCTTGTTACATTTTACGTCTAATTTTTAACCTACGGATATGCATACAACTTATGCCGCACAATTGTACATAAAAATACAGCAATATGCATATTAAATTGAACCTACTGGATAAATAATCCATGTGCACGCGGTTCATCGAAATATTGCATCTCGAATTAGATTAAATATTTCTATTAACGTTCAATGCGTAGAAGCGTTAAATTGGACCGAGACAGGACTGATACATATCGTGAACAAGAAACTCGCCAACATTTTCTGACGTTTTTCCGACTAGCATTAAAACTTCTCAGACATTTCTTTTGTGTAGCAACAACTCGATCGAAAATTCATGTCTCATGTCCAACCTCTACATTTGACATTTGCAAAAAAACAAGTTCGTTTTGCGATGGAAAGAAATAAACGTTGGACAAAAACGACACGCCAAGACCAACAACCTTCCGGCCAGGAAATCGAAGGGTGCATATTTTCACGGGGAAACGGAAAGGATTTGCCGAGCGAGAATATCCAGCGTTACGAGACATTGAATGGCCCTGAAAAGGGCCGGTTTTTCTTTTCGTAGTAGCAGCTCACTTAGAGCTCGTGTACTTGGTGACCGCCTTCGTTCCCTCGCTAACGGCGTGCTTCGCCAGCTCGCCGGGCAGGAGAAGCCTCACGGCAGTCTGGATCTCCCGCGACGTGATCGTGGAGCGCTTGTTGTAGTGGGCCAAGCGAGACGCCTCGGCCGCGATGCGCTCGAAGACGTCGTTGACGAAGCTGTTCATGATGCTCATCGCCTTGCTGGAGATCCCGGTGTCCGGGTGGACCTGCTTCAACACCTTGTAGATGTAGATAGCGTAGCTCTCCTTCCTCTTCCTTTTCTTCTTCTTGTCGGTCTTGCTGATATTCTTCTGGGCCTTGCCGGCCTTCTTCACCGCCTTGCCGCTAGCCTTCGGTGGCATGGTCAATCTTTTCAAAGGTTCTCGTACGTCGAATGCACCGTGGCGAACTCGAAGCTCGAATGACCGGCTCCGCTCCGTGCGCGAGCTTATATAGAGAAAAGTGTCCGCTGGCGTGCACCAATCGCGCGCCAGGAGCGCTCGACCACTGCCGCGCCGCGACGCCATTGGTCGACGCTCCTCGCCGCCGAGCGGATTCACGTTGCCTCTCGCTCCCTCGTTCCTTCGGCGAAAGATCCTTTTCCTTTTCAACTGCTTTAATGCAGCAGTTGCTGCGTGTACGCTCAATGCTTTCAATTTCATTTATTAACATTCCGCGATTAAAATATGGACCCGACTTTGTCACTAGACAGCGGACAATTGCACATTTTACCCGGCGGGTTCGAGAAGAAAACGCAGTAATTCCCGGCGTGCCGCTGACGCGACGAGGATATTTAAATGTCGAATCTAAATAACATTCTCGCACAGCTTATCGCACATCGCCAGCCGATATTGAATCGTCTTAAAACGGTAACCGCTGGCAAGATTTGTTGCACGTTAGAGACAGACTCGGCTCGTACCACATTGGACGATCATGTAAACGAATGTTTCTCGCGCTCTGCACCCGCCGTACTTCTCGCAATACTAATCGGAATCAAGCGCGCAAAAAAATACGTATAAGTACCTTTTTGCATTGCATATTGAGTGGATGAACAATTGTTGAAAAGCGGTATATTGTCTTGGACGCGAGCGTGCAGGCGGCGTCGAGCGAACCGGGCGTGCGCTCCGATTGGCTGACGTCGCCGTGGTGGGGCGAGGCCGACTCGGCGACTATAAGAGCGGCCGCTCCGGCGTTCTCGGCATCATTCGGTCTGTTCTCGTGCCAGCCGATTGTCGCCTCTATCTCTTAGAAGTTCAAGATGACTGGTCGCGGTAAGGGAGGAAAGGGATTGGGAAAAGGAGGAGCGAAGCGTCACAGGAAGGTTCTTCGCGATAACATCCAGGGTATCACCAAGCCGGCAATCCGTCGTCTGGCGCGGCGTGGCGGCGTCAAGCGTATCTCCGGCTTGATCTACGAGGAGACTCGCGGCGTGCTCAAGGTCTTCCTCGAGAACGTGATTCGCGATGCCGTCACCTACACCGAGCACGCGAAAAGGAAGACCGTGACTGCCATGGACGTTGTATACGCCCTGAAGCGCCAAGGCAGAACTCTGTACGGCTTTGGAGGTTAAGGGAAGAGCGGTGGACTCTTCGATCAAATCGGCCCTTTTCAGGGCCACAAATCCTTCATACGTTGGAACAATTTTGCTCGCATTTACAAACTGCACCTTGTATGTACTTGATAAGTGAATACACGCGACAATAAATCATTCATTAATATAGAAAGATTGTATAAATGTACGAATGGTAAAAGAGAGTCGTCGAGAAAATGCATAACGTGCAATTCTCGAGTCGAATTGTGCAATTGCTTCGATCTGATACTTAAATTTAGCATTTGTGCATCGATGTAAAACGTAACTGCAAATTTTCGGCAGTTTCAACGCTCCGAGAAATTTCAAATGTCATTTTCATTACTTGTATAAAATAGTATGTGCAATTTGAAGGCTTTAAATTCCTCCTCGCGTTTATTCTACGATAACTGTTTCACTGCTACGAATAATCAAATGTTGATGTATTGTAAAAAAAACATTCTCGTCTCGTTCATTGCATGCTTACATTCATGACCGATGTATACAGATGATTTATACACGCAATGTTACAAACGATCAGCTGCTATGGCCATATTGATTGCGTAAAGCTTTCGATAAAACTCAGTCAAACGCGAATGAAACATTGCGAACCGAGTAGGTAAAAGATAGAGTGTACGAGTTTGGAGGTTAGGGAGGTTAGGCGCAAACGTGCGCCTATGGATGATGCGGTCGGCGCAAGGTGCGCCGCGTAGTCGCATCTGACGGAAAGAATAATACATTTTTAAAAAGTCTCAAATCGAATGGAATTTATTGCTTCCCCTTTTCCGCGATGCTGATTAGATTCTCTTATTTACTAGTTCACTTCGTGCTGCGAGTTGTCAGCGGCGCGGCTATTTTGACAGCTATCGAAGTCGTCCAACGGATAGTTTTCAAGAAAATTTAGAAATCGATTTTGCAAATATATATATATATTCAAGGAAATAAGTAACGCTTTGTATTCTTCAGTCTAAAGACAATTGGAATGTAACGAGATAATTTGTATAAAGGTCGTAAAATTTATTGGCGTAACTTTACAAGCAATATTACCCTGAAAGTCGTTTAACGCTATAGTATTTACATGTTACTAATATTAGTCCAATTGGCGATTCAGTTACATTCGTTATTCGAAAGAATATTTTGTCTTAAAAAATCAGTTTTAGATGGAATTAATAAACAGTGCGTATCATTCATATTAATAGAATTATCGAACTTAAAGCGAATTCGATTGCTTGCACTAGTGTGCACTGAATGCACACTAAGGCTCGTCTTAGATATCTCTTGAAATATTTCTTAGCCAGCGAAATGATCTGTAAAGCATCCGTGCGGATCGTTTTTTTAGTTAATACTTTTTCGACGTGTATTTAAGGCCGGTATTCATAGTCCGTTCTTATATTTAAGATCATCTTAAGTATACTCTTAATGTGTTTTCAACCAATCACAGAGCCGTATTAGCGTCTTAAGACAACACTTAAGATGATACCGAAATAAGAATCGACTATGAATACCGGCCTAAGACGAAGTTAAATATAAGAATTGAGTATACGAGCCTTAGTGTGCACTCAGTGTTCACTAGTGCGAGCAACCGAATTCGCTATAACTGACGATTCAGTTACATTCGTTATTCGAAAGGATATTTTATCTTAAAAGATCAGTTTTCGATGGAATTAATAAATAATGCGTATAATTCATATTAATAGAATTGTCGAACTTAAAAGTATAAAAAAAGAAAACTTAATTGTAAAACATGGAAAATACGTAAGCGAAGAAAGACGATTCATCGTATGAAATATTGGTGGCCCTAAAAAGGGCCGGTTACGTGAAGTTTCTTGATTAAGCACGCTCTCCACGGATACGACGCGCCAACTGAATATCTTTGGGCATGATGGTGACGCGCTTGGCGTGAATAGCGCAGAGATTGGTGTCTTCGAACAGACCGACGAGATAAGCCTCGCTGGCCTCCTGCAACGCCATGACGGCCGAGCTTTGGAAACGCAGGTCGGTCTTGAAATCCTGAGCGATCTCGCGGACGAGACGCTGGAAGGGCAATTTACGGATCAGCAGCTCCGTGCTTTTCTGATAACGACGAATCTCACGAAGAGCTACGGTCCCGGGCCTGTAGCGATGAGGCTTCTTCACTCCGCCCGTGGCAGGCGCGCTCTTGCGAGCCGCTTTAGTCGCCAGTTGTTTCCGGGGAGCCTTGCCTCCGGTAGACTTGCGCGCAGTTTGCTTCGTACGTGCCATCTCCAATCGATGAGCGTGAACTTGCCAGGGTGACGATCAGCAGGAAAGTAAGCGGAACAACAGTTTTACGCAGGCTTTTATAGATCCGGCGTTGGCCCGACGAGACATCTGCTCGACGGCGATTGGTCGGTGCACCAGTGGTGGGGAGAGACTGCTACGGCGTGCGTGATGCCACCTACCGATTGCCGACTGGTACTACCCTCCCTTTTACGTGTCTCTAAAGAGTAGCTCTCGCGTGCGATGTTTAGCGTAATGAGAATATGAAATGCATGTATTGCTCCCCTGCCTTATTTTATATAGCAGCGATAAATTAGTAGTAAAGAGAGATTGAAGAATTTTCTTTTCCAATGTGTACCGCAACAACGCGAACGGCTTGCGAAGAAAAACGATCTATATAATATATATTTACTTATAAATAGAATAAAAATCCTAACAAAATGCTCTAATGCCTATACGTGTATTAAAATGTTGGATGCAAGAGATAATTAACGTCGCACGTTAATTATCTCTTGCATCCAACATTTTAATACACGTATAGGCATTAGAGCATTTTGTTAGGATTTTTATTCTATTCGACATCGACATCGACATCGACACCGTCGAATTGACGTCGATTCGACATCATTTCGACGTCGATCGACGAATCATTTCTCACTGGATAGTAGAGTAGCTGTTAAAATAGTCTTAGAACAAACATTGAATGTTTCAATTTGAAAAAAAAATTAAATCACTAATATGATAATAAGACTGACACTTTTTAATATTCACTTGACATTGCTCGTCGAGTCCGTTTTGTTAAATTTGATAAAATATTTATTTAGGTATGTTTACTTATTTTACGTTCTGAATTAAAATTCACACAGTTCTCAACTTGCGCGGGCATTGAATAAAGTCTTAAAGTTAATTATATAAAGCAGATGAGAGAAGCAAATGGAAAATATCGTACTTAATGTCAAATGTCAAGCGCGAATCATAATCGCATTTTCTGATAATTCCGCATAAGATAAGATATGTTTGATCTAGATTGAGAGCGTGGAGATTTCGAAGTAACATGGTAAAGCATTTCAGTTTTTATGCAGATTTATCTCCGAAAATATTGCTACTTGTTATCGAGAAACATTTTAATTCTGTTTCAGTCCTCTTCTTAGCTGCGAGTTTTACCAATCTGTTCGTTCCATTAAAATGTCCATTAAAATATTCCAGATATCTAACCTATCTTGAACATTGCGAGGTGTAATGCATTTGTATCTCAATTAAGCTAGGCTTGCTCGTAACTTTACCTTTTTATTCCTTTTAACCAGTTAAACTGTAAAATAGTGATAACAATCTGTTGCAACGTCCTTGCAGATCGAATGAAACAACGTGCTTTCTTAGCGACACAAGTACAATTTCAGATGCATATTTTTCACGAAATTGCAAACAGCTCGGACTAGGGTGTTGTTCTGGGAAATTATATATCAAGGAGTTGATATTAAACACGAATGATGAGTACAAGTGTCGTCGGGGGGAGATCATGAAACTATTTCAGACGTACACGTTAACCTATAAAACAAAAATCAATGCGGCGCAGCTTTTAATATTATTTAACTTTCGATGCTATCATTTGGCCAAGTACTCGCGCCCAAAATCAGTACATGCGCGGATCCATATTTTCTTTTATTACACGTTCCTGTCTTTACGGCAAATGTAGCACGTACGAAACATAATTGAGAGTTCGCAGGCGTAACGTCGTCAAGCGTGACATTAATATTTCATAAACATTTCGTAAAGTTTAATCATGCAAACGATATACCTGTTTTTTATATAACAGCTGTAACAAGGCAAATTCCACGCGCGCATATCGACACATTAGCTGCGAAATTATTTAATTAGGAGGTCCCGCAGAATTACGCGTCAGGAGAGCATAACGATACCTCGAAAGAATGGGACAGGAATAAGGACGCAAGAGAGACTCGGAATTGGATAGCGATCTTATAGCGTTTTCGATTTGCTGACTCGACCCGACTCCGAGTCAGAAAAGTTTGATCAAAAGTAAGATTTTTGCAGAAATTGCGGTTGAAATCTTGCTTTTGATCAAACTTGTCTGACTCGGGGTCGGGTCGAGTCAGAAAATCGAAAACGCTATTAATCTCTGTCCAAGGGGCCAATCTTCACTTCTAAACTCTACAATACAACGCGAATTATATATAAATATAAACCGCCGCGCATTTCAGTTTCACCGAGCGTCTCTCGTACGACTACGACCCCGTTAACTTCGAAATGCAGATAACGCTCGAGAAAATCTGTTTCCACGCTCAGAGCGATAAGTTTCTCGTTATAAATTCGACGAAGACGCAAGGCATACGAAGACGTGTGCCTGCGACACAATTTTGTAAGTACTAATCCAAGTAATGCTGTCGCGCGCAGGGAGACTTGACCGCGCGCGCTGCGAACAAGCCCCCCCTGCTCGTTGCTAGGACGTTAATCCGACGTGAAAAAGTCGTATGAAGCTCGAAGAACGGGAACTTGAGATCGATTTCGATTTCAGGATGCAAAGGCACCCGCGTCGTCCGCGGTTGCTCGCGAAATAGCACTGGGTTACGGCTTTTACGTACCCTCAGTCGCACGGCTCGCGGATCGGGGGTGAGTTAGGGGACGAGATTGCACCCCGCGCTCGCGAATTTGGGGAAAAACGAGCGTGCCGCGGGCGTTTAACGTTGGCCGAACGTTATTTTTCATCGTCGCGAGTCCCCGCGAGTTATTTCGTTATCTGGTTACACGGTTCGTTGTAACAGTAAGGTTTAACCGCGCGGGAGCGATCGGCGTGTCACAGGGGGCCGCCTTGGCGTATATACGATATTCCACGAGAAAATTTCGCGATTAGGCACGTAATATTGCAGCCCAACAATATCCGTGCCCCTCCCGGTCGATAATGGCATTTTACACTATTCCGTAAAATTGTCTGCAAATGTACATTGTAATCGGTATTCACTTTGTGCGGCACTAACGCTTGTATTCGGCCACCCGCAAAACTTGGGATATTTAGCGCGAATCGGGCGCTTCGCTCGGGGTAAACGCTCGCGGTCGGCTAGCACGGCTATCACGACGTTCCGTGAGCCGCATAAGTGCGCTGTGCACTGACAATTAAATTGTTTATTAACTTATTTCGCGGATTGAATCGAGCCCCGCGAACGAACCGGAGGCGCGCGCCGCACGGAACCGCGCGAAAGTCGCGATAATCGGCGCGGGGGATCGCCGAAGTGCGGGCCAAATGAAACTAGCTACTCGCTTCTACGATCCCGCGCGGCAAACGCACGGGCTTTATTGTGCAAAATAGCGTTTAAACAATGAACAATTGCCGGGCGCTCTTTCATTCCCGGCGGCTTGCTACCTGCAACATTGGGAGGGCCTCTCTCCATGGTACGCGCTCACAGTACAAGTAGCGCGCGTCCCGGCCACTCGTGAAATTCACAGCGTGGATAGCGTCATCTGTGAGCGTTTAGAACGGAAGTTTATATTTGTACTTCGTCTTTGAACGTCCGCAAATCTGTCTCTCGCGAATCGCTATGGAGGATAAGAACGCATCTGGCAATACCGCGGCTACGGAGAGCTCGGCCGCCTCAACGCCTGCGAAGAAGAGCGCCAAGTCGAAAGCCAAGGCGCAGCGCCCGAAGTCGACGCATCCGCCGACTTCCGAGATGGTCACATCTGCCATCAAAGAGCTGAAGGACCGCAAGGGCTCATCCGTGCAGGCCATCAAAAAGTACATCGCCTCGACCTATAAAATCGACGGCGAGAAGTTCGCTCCCTTTATCAAGAGATACCTGAGGGCAGCTGTCACGTCTGGCGCAGTGGTGCAGACCAAGGGGAAGGGTGCGTCAGGCTCGTTCAAGCTCTCTACCACCAAGCCTGCACCGAAGAGCAGTAAGGTTAAGCGTGTCACGCAGAAACCAATCGCGGATACCAAGAAGGCTACCGAGAAGAAGGTAACGAAAAAAGCGCCTGCGACGAAGAAGGTATCCGAGACTAGAAAGACAACGGCTGATAAGAAGTCCGCATCTGCAAAGAAAACCGCCAAGACAGCGGCGTCGAAGAGGATCGAGGCCGCAGCGAAGCAAAAGGCCGCTGCTCAGACCAAGACTCTGTCCAAGACCAAGAAGGCTACCAAAGCCCCGGCTGCAAAAACCAAGACGCCAAAACCGAAAACTACCAAGGCAGCAGCTACCAAGTCCGGAAAGGCAGCGAAAAAATAATTTTCTGACTACTCTACTTCTGACACTAAACTGGCCCTTTTCAGGGCCCCAATCGTTACGCACGATGAAACGATCTCTTCGCAATAACTTCCTTTTTTTTTCAGACATCCTTTCAGAAAAGTTCTATACGAATGTCAAGATAGCTATTCAAGAAATTGGATCTCTAGATATTTTTTAAAATTGCATTCACATTTGTATAGTTTCAAAGCGACATTAATTTGAAAATTGATAGTTTTTCGTTGTCAACTATAGTTTGGTCTAACAATTTGTTTTGTCTCACATTAGATGTTTATAAAGCATCATTGTTTTTAATCGTGAAGTAGAATCATCAACATAAGCGGTAGCCGCTCACAAATCGCGTGTTTTAAATTCCGAAAGATCTTTGTATTTCTGAAATTAGATCTGGCTTATATACGTATGTACGAGTTGCAAGATTAGCAAATGACATTACAGTGACAACTTGCTGCTAATATCTCATTTACAAACGACAAAAATTTCAGATTTAGCTCGTGAAAATTTCTGAATAGAAACATTTGCGTCGTTTTTTCAATCACGTTAGCTTGAATGCGTAGCTATCTCTTCTCTTACCGAAAATCGAACATCTATTGTACGTTCTAAAAACATTCATGGAGAAATTATTTGATCACCATTCATTCAAGATTACATGGCCCTTCACATAGATATAGTTTAGGTTAACCAACTCAAATATTGAACTCTCCTCAATTAATTCTCGTTGTCTTCATGGATCGAAGATAATATCTGTGATATAGACACAAAAAGTTTATTACGTCTAACCTAGGCCGTGTTGCAATTGAATCCTATATCTTATTATATCTAATTAGTATCGTATTTTTTCTCATTCTGTTCCAAACGTGTTCTAGAAAATTTAATGAACAATGCCATGACATATAGACAGTTAAATCATATCTTCACAGTAAAATAGCTTTTAGAATATCTTTTCATATACAATTTCTTGATCTTTCTCTTGTATAATGTCCAGTATCAATGGTATGGCTACTCGAGTCAGTCCAGTGAATGTATTAATTCGTTGGGTAATAGTAGTACCCTGACTTATCGGCCTGATTAGTCCGCTAGGTCGATAATGATCAACAGGCGCGTATAATTCAAAACCAAGAAATTTTCTCACTGCTAAGAAAAAGTGTGCGAGAGACAAAACATTGTCTGCGCAAGACAATATTTTGTCTCTCGCTCCCTCTCATGCCTCCTGCGGCCACTCTATTTTGCCTCTCTGTCTGTTAAGTTGGTGACACGTTGGGAACACGTATATTGGGTCTATCTTCTATGTCTATGGTTACGATACACAGAGAATTAACACTTTCACCGCCATGAAGCGTATACAATTTCGTCCACGCCAAGTAAATTATTTTATACTAAAGCGAACAATAAAATCTAATTTATACCATCAAATTTCATACATACATATACATATGTATAAATCCGCATTGACACTAACTTGATATTGTATGCGTCTTTCATTTTTCAATCTTATGTTTAATCCCTCGCAATCGTCAAACTGTTAGATACGCAATCGTTTTAAAGAGAAAAACAATAAACTCAAACAGCTTATTGACCGAGGGCCTCGAAAGTCTTGCGAGTCCTCGATTGTGCAGTTGGAAGATTATTAATTGCCGGACTAGAACAGGCTGCTTACACTAGCCCTTTCGACTTGGGAATAGACAGATTTTGAAATGAAAAAGCAGGTACTTTTTTTTCTTATAAATAAATCATTGTTTAAATACATAATTATAAATGATACATTAGATAATTAAACCTTATGGGGTTTCACTCAGCTGCCAATATCTACATTGCATCTGCATCGTTCGCATTGCCCGTCAATTTTATAACTCGAGAATATATGTATATGTATACATCTATTGCATATATTGGCGTGATACATGTTTTATACGATGCAAACTTAATTTTATAACTGATCTTTCCTGCCTGTATCCGTTTAAACTGCAATATTAGCGAGCCTCTAAGTTTTAATAACTCTTACTATGCATATCAGACTTCGTTTATATGTTAGTTAATATTTTTGTATACGGAAGCAGTAGTAAATCAATATCTTATCAAAGATTACGGTACGTGTCCACTTTCTTTTGAATATCGCGCTTAAAATGTCATTGTATCACATCGTGATTAACAGATGCAATCTAAACACTCCATCTAATCACGCAATCTGAAAAAACTGTCAAGTCCAGTATCCTCCGCTCTTTCGTCTTCAGTCTTCGCAGCCAGACCTTCAAGATCGGGAGTAGCTGCCTCTGCGGTAATCGGATAAGACGCTGCTTCTTCTTGCCCTTCTTCGTTATCTATATTGCTAATGGGAAGCTGGAATAACATACAGCGTATTCAGTATCCACTTTGCCATTCGTTTAATTTCGAGAAAAATTTAAAAATGCAAAAGAAGGCATACTTTTTGATTTCCCGAAGCTTCCGGTCTTGATTGATCAGCTTCTGCCAAGTCCTCGTTATAACCAGGTTTAGCGTTAGGAGCAGAAGGGACAGTACTCGCAGAGTCAAGTGGAAAGGCGCCCTAACGATATCAGAAGTTATAATTTAGATAAACAACTGTGTGACATATTGTGTTCGAGGTCTCCTCTCGTCATCCTGTTGACATTATTATTTACCGTTATTTCCAAATGTTCTATTAGTGGTAATTGAGACGAAGCGGGAGAAGAGGCAGTGTCTACGTGAGATGTCGCGACCAATTCCATCATAGACGTGTGATTTTCCAAAGTAAAGGTCGCACCGACATCTGAGTCTTCGTCGCTAGACTGACAACTTTCGCTTGCAGTTAAGTCAGGTGCTTCGTTCTGCGAAGAATGTTAATTGACAGTTAATTTTATACTTTACGAAATGATTTAGAAACGTACATATTGTACTCTGCGGATTATATACCAACCAAGGGATTATTTAAGGTTTGCTTGTCCTGTAAAGCACGTAACGATCTTAACAAATGAGGCCGCAGTCTGTGATCTTCGCTAACAGCCTTGATCTCTCGCAAAATAATTATTAAGTAATCGGGCCGTCGTTTGTTCGCCGTGACGAGCGAACTGATTGCCTCCTTCATTTCTGAACTGTTCATTGTAAAATCGAGAACACATTTATATATAAAAACTACGCAAAATAATTGCACTTAATAATTTAAAAAAATGAGAATTCAAACCTTAGATTATTAAAGAGATTATCATCGTTCATCGCAGACGGTAATCGAAAAGAACTGTGAGCTTCCTCCCAAAGGCTATCGACTTGTTGAGACACTTCATTTGCTATGATGTTACTGCGGATAGTAGCATTTTCTCTGTCCTGTTGTTGTAAATTCGACGGCAATTGTAAATTCAATGAATATTGCGTATCCGCACCGGTTAACGGTAAAGGTAAGTTGTCAGAACCTTGCTCTCGATTCCGCTTATCTTTTCTAGAAGCAAATAAAAGATATTACATAAAGAAAAGATATATTCTGATTGTGAATGTAATTAACTTTATATTGCGTACATTAACGAACTGTTAACGCTGCTTCCGCTTGTATTAGCCGTGTTTGCGGAACACGCCGAGCTTCCTATAGCCGTCGGAACATCAGTCATTGTCTTCACATTTCCCGAGAGCAGATTCTGTCGGGAATAACTGAAAATTAAAAAAAATATATGTAATATCGAGACAAAAATTCGCAGATCAAAGTCAATTGCCAATCGTTAATCACAAAAAGTTGTATTACAAAATTTTAAAGAAGGATCCCGCTTGAAACCGCGGTTAATTCGCAAAAAAATTTCAATGTTAACACAACCATTGTTATTACATGCACTGATATTAGTCATCGAAAGATTTACATTGATACGTGTCCTGTCCAAATCTCATAAAATCCATTTACATACCTATGTATTACCTACCACAACAATCGTTTTCCTTACTTATTTTCGTTCGTAACCACCGGATTATGTAATCGAATTTATAATATAGTCTATACGTGTTTAATACAATCTTAAACAAGGGAAATGATAAGTAAGAAGTATAAGACAAAAAGTGTTGCAAAGGTAGATTGTGATGTTTATTACTAAGTGAAATGCGATACATTAGATTTACAGAAAAATGGGAGATGGATGCGATCAATCTGGCAACTACGAAATATTATGGACAAATGTAAAGTACAAAAAAATATGGAATTATACACTTTCTAATGCTGTAACACCTGATTATTGATACACTGAATTCAGTGATTCAAATTTTACTAATATTCCATGTGTGTCTTCCTCTGTTACAGTAATCACACTTGAAATCGGATTTGATATTTTTTAGAAAACTCTATAGTCAAATAAAAATTTAATTATGAAAGAGTAGATGTACGCAATAAAATATCTGTCTTTTTCACAAGTCTACCGTTTTACAATACATACGCAAATATTATATTAAAACCAATTCATTAATGAATCAAAAACTAACAAGACACATATTCGTCAATTTATGAGTCAATCTTTTTACCTTCGAAAATTGTCCCAGTAGTTGTTCGCTCTATTACCAGGAGGAACCTGATTGTTCAACTGTTGCTGCTGTTGCTGCTGCTGCGAGTTCGAGCTAACTATCGAAGTGTGCGATAACACTGCTGAGGAATTAGGTAGCGACACGAGATTTGGTAAGGACGAGCTGAGAGGTAAAGTCGCGTCCAACGTATCGCCGAGATTGTGAACGCTACGGCCCAGATTAGAATGTTCCTCCTGACTTTCAGCGTTGTTGACGCGTTGCGGGGCCTGATTTTGCGTTCGCATCTGCAGATCGGTAATGGCAGCGCGCATGGTGTACAATTCGCGTTGCTGCGTCCACAGAAGCTGATAGCACTGTTGCATCGTTGTACCCATCATTTGCAACTGATGGGCTTGCGAACCCAGTAATAACTGCCGATAATACTCGACCGTGGCTACAACGAAAGAAACACATCTCAAACTTCTTTTTCTTTCAACTTTAAAAAGTCTTTAAGGTGACACTTTACCAGGTTGTCCTTGATTAATAGACGGAGGTGGTATGGGGCAGGCCCATAAATTTCCCACAACTCCGCCATTCTCGATAGCAGCAGGTGGACCGATATCCAATAAATTTTCTGACGTAGATACACCATCTATGCTTTGCTCGTTGGAAGCTCCTTCACCTATACAAAATATATAAGATTAAGAGTTGTTTTGTATCATCGTAGTACATAACAAATAATAAAGAAAATATGTACCTCCAGCGGCGGATGGCCAGATATTTGCCGGCGTACTGGTATGACTAGCTTGCGAACCGGAGCTCCTTTGACTGTTTTGATCTAACGCTTGAACGTCCCGATTCATATTGGAAGGCTGCATTGGTTCCTATTTATTCAAAAGAGATGTGTAATTGCGCGATTACATAAAAATTAAGAAAATATAAAGTTTGTGAACCTTTCTTATCAGATCTTCCAGTTGGCTTCTTTTCGTCTGCTTAGATTGACTCTCTGTGCTGGCGTTACAACTCTGCTTCATTTCGTTTGCGCCTAGAGGTATAAGCGCTGGCGGAGGACGAGAGTTCGTAGAGGCAGAGCGAGCGGCTGCGGTTAATGGTTGTTTCAAACGCTGCAATTCGGCTCGCGTAGTGTGCAGCAAGGCCGATTGTTCTTTAAGCTCTGACGTCAGTGCCTGGAAAATGAGCAGAGTGCTGTAGTGTGCGTTATGTTATTATCCAGAATGTCGACATTACCCGTATCTCTGAAATATTAGACTCGAAACATCGAAGTTTTGCATGATTGACATCGTTGCTTCTCTCAAACGATATATCCTCGACAATCCCGTCTGCACTTTCATCATGCGCATCAATATCCTGATCGGGCTCGGACGAGGAGTCGATGGAATCACGAATTTTAACACTGTCCTCCATTAGAGCCTTTATGTGTGCAAGCTGCGCCTTCATCGTCTCCAATTCCGCGGCCTTGTCCTTTATTGTGTTTCTCGAGCCTTCCGAGCTCTGAAATAATACAAATATATGATAATCATAAACGACAAATATATGTTACAAGTCACAAGAAAGAAGAAATTCACAAATGTGTAATCGTATCGATAAGTTCGGGAACGACAAACGTCTTTAGCGTTCGTAAGTCCACTGGCGTATCGCGCAGGACTGTGTTAGTAAATAGAGTATATCGAGGAACAGACGTCAATACAATTTTTTAAAGAAGCAGTTTGTTGTAATCAACGTCGCAAAGGACAAACTTGGATACGACGTTACATGTATAAAAAATATTAGGAATAAATCTGATATCTGTGAAGCTTGTGTTCTCTGGGTGAACTTGTAAATAAAAATAAAAATTGAAACTAACACAACTGCCTCTGTCGGACGTCTCTATCGCTTGTAATTCTGCCACAAGATGATCCATTTGTTTCTTCTTTGTCTGCAGCTGTGCCAGTTTGCCTCTCAACACCGCCGTTTCCGACTCGAGCTGCTCGACATTGGAGGGACTCGGCACGATTGTCCTCCCACGTGGCGGAATTGGGCGTATTCTGATTCTCTTGCTGCAGAAGCATCTGTTGCGCGTGACGCGCCTTGTTCAGTCTCTCCCTGACGCACATCTGCATGTCCGCTAAACTGGCCTGCTGCTCCTGCAACTGCGCGAGTTTGTTCTAATACTCCTCCATGTTCCTCCGTAATTGCATCTTTCTGGCGTTGCATTCGTCCATGTCCTCTCTTCCGTATTCGCCATTCTACGGGTGCGCAAAATAACATGTTCAGTCTTAACAAAATCAATCTACGTATCTCGATAAAGCTGAAAAGGCTTATAACCTCGTCGGGAATCCCATGATTGTGATACTGCTCCAACAATTTGGAGAGCTTTGTCTCGCTATCGTGAAGATCGTCCACCATTTTACTCAGCTTTTCCCTCTGAGCCTGTGCGCGCTACAAGACGCATTTATAATTGTAATATACAATACGAAAAATCACTCGAGCACATTTTCCACATACAATATAAAGTATCGAATACTCACAGGATCGGAAGATTGACTAAGAGAGTCTATCATTGTCGCAGTGGTCCTGATGTAGTCTCTGATCTGATTTAAACGGGTCTCTACTTGGTGTCTATCGGGCTGGGACAAGATAGAATATAAAGATTACTAAAGGCCATGTCATTACAACCAAATTAAAATGATAGAAACTACAATTTAAAGTACAAATATACAGATGCAACGCGCTGTACCATCTTGTTCACATTGGAGGGCTTCGCCCCCTGTAATTGCGACGGCGACTGAGTCCTAGGATCAGTAAATGGTACCATTTTAAACCAAGGTATGTAATCTTCTGTACTGTAATTGCACTGTCTCGCCGAATTGTGCGACGCTGCAACAACGAGTAAAGTTGTAAAGTAAGTAAAATTAATGCAAAGTAAAAACTTATGCCGAGCACGCGACACAGGGAGAAGAGCTAAATATATGCCCTCACCAAAGTCGGGTGAGTCTTGGTACGTGGCAAAGTACGAAGAATGCAGCTGAGAGGAAGCTGACCTCGTGTTGCTGTTCTTCGCCTCCCTCGGTACTCTCGCCTCGCGCTCGCACTCGCTTGCCAGTCCAGTTGGCACTAATATACAAATCGTTTTTAGACAGCTAATTAAACTATCGCAAAACGTGGAGAAGCGGAAGCGGGCTCGCGGGTGCGCGTTGGAAGAAACGCTCGCAGCTCTACTGCGGATTCACCTCCATGGATATGTATTCTTAGAGTGAGAAACGCCCCATTACTCCGCGGTTTATTAATAGACCGAGAATTCGACACTGCTGGAGAGCAGCTTAACAGCGTATCCCTGGTCGGAGTAGACCTCGGGCGTCCTCTCTCACCCAAGTATCATTCAACTTGGGATTTCATTCAACTTATTTATATACTCACTTCCCACCTCTTGATCGCTCTATTACAACTATTCGTCCATCGTTACTTTTTCGCGTACGATTCCCCGGCGACCAAATACATACAACAAGCATTAAAAAATGGTAATTTGCACAAGACAAAGCTGACATGATCAACGATATTCAACAATTCCTTGAACCAATAAAATGATTAACTAAAAGAATATGTGTGCAATATGTCTCGTCGCTTTCTCTCCAAGTGGGTTACGCGGCTCTCGTGCCGCTGGAAAGCGGGGGAGAAGCGGTGCAGGGTTCCCCGGTGGATTTACCAAGTTGTTGAAGTGCTGCGGGTGGCCGTGGTAAGCCGAGCGGTTCGCGAGCTGCTGGTTAACGGCGGACCGCTCCCGGTTCCTGTCGTCCCTGCGGTTGCTCTTCGGCAGGGTGCCCGTGTTGCGGGGACCCGCGCCGCCGCCGTTGACTCCGGGCGACATCACCGCTTCCCCTCGCACCAGGCGTTCTCTCGGCGGTCCGAGACTGCGACCGCGGCCCTTAACCTCACCGCGCTCAGGGGCCGTTCGCGCGTCGGCCCCCGGGGATAGCCTGGACCAAGCCCGGAAGCGAGAACGGACGCGAGACGTCCTCGTGGAGAGGAGCACGTCGACCGCGCGAAAACACGACGAGGAGATCCGCGAACTCCGCGATCCCCACGGCGTTTCTTTACCTCGATGACGCGGATCGTGCGTCCGGTTGGCTCTTACGTCAAAATACTTGGCAGACGGCGCAGAGAGAATCGGGAATGCGACTATGAATAGAACGCTCGCGATCGCGTCCGCGGTCCGATACGCGTGACTCGTCGCGATATCACGGGAGAGATACGTGTTGCGGCCGTATCCCGGACGACGGCAATCGAGAATGTTTCCTTAACGCGCCGACACTGCGGCCATTTTTAAATGTCCCACGGGGGTGACGGGGGGGGGGGGGGTGACTTTGAACGAACGCAGACTATTCGAGCTGACTTGTCCGACGATTAAATGCGATTAAAGATACCGACGAATTAACGATATTAATGTACCCGGTCCTCCGTTTCGACGTTTTAAACCTGATTGCCGGGACTTTCTGAACGCTTTGCTCAGAAATCTCAGAACTCTAGACTAACAATAATTATTCTACCGAGGCCCTTGCCAGTGAGATGTTTTCGAACGGAAGCGAAATGGAAAAAGGATTTACAGGGAATCCCTCTTGCGATTTTTTGCGCTGTCTCATGTGTATTCAGCTATTCGCTGGTCCACGGATCGGGTCCCTCCGTAGCCGAACCTATCATATTTAAAAACATTTTTCATCCTCTTCCCGATGGGAATTATGATCCTGCGATTGGCGATCCGTGGTTTCGGCTCCACGAGACGTCGCCCTCCCTGCTGGTCCCGGCTGCTCCTGCCGTCTGCGGCAGTCCGCGCTCCGCGGTGGTTTGCGGCGAGGCTCGGTGCGCCGATATTTATACGCCCAGCCAACACCGAGCGTCGACCAATCGGTGCTCGACCCAGCGGCGCGCCGCGTTCATTGGCTGGTGCGTTGGTGGTGGGGAGCTGAGGTATATAAGCAGGTATAAGCGGCATGCAGGGGGTCCGCGCCGACCGCGCAGCACTAGTGAGAGCGTCCGCCGATGATTGACTCTGCGTCACGTCGCACGGGCAACTCGACCGTAACTTCGCTCGAGAATCTCCCTTCAAAATCCCGAGGCTTCACAATAGCCAGGATCTTTGCTAGAAGCTGCTTGCAAACAGACTTTTCTGTTTCTTTTCGTTTATTATTCTTTAAACATCCCTATCGTTGTATGACATTTAGCAAGGTAAAGTATTGAGTTTCTGGCAGGCCTAGAGGTTTTAAAAGATTCACCGTATCGTCCTCGTCCAACTTCGACCTCTACTCGGGTGGATCGTTTCCAGTGCCCGTTCTACTACACCTAGCGGTGATCCTACTTGTGGCTCATCCGAGTGAGTAAATAAATGGACAAAGATCGTATTGAGATTTAGAGACTCGGGTGCTATTTCTACATAAGACTTCAAAATCATAGTAAAATCATACAGAAAAACCGTACTTAGTATGATAGTCATACTAAAATACCGTGTAAACTTCTCCACTCGGATAAGCCAAAAGGATCGTCTTTGTTATTTTGTCATTCGCCAAATGTTAAAGAAGGATAAATGATGCATCATAGAACGCATCGTAGAACGGGCTTAAGGGGATGCTGGAGTGATTCTGCACTTTCGCACCTTTCGCACTTAAAACTGTCTGTTTCGTGGAAAGATTTGTGTAATACACAAATTAAATGGCACGTGTACAGATGATCGAAAGCAGCTTGCTATTCCGGCTAAATTAAAGAACAATATGATATCACTGAAACTATGTTTGTAAGTCTAATAAAAAATAATAGTGAGCAACACATATACTACATGTACTATATGTATGTGTTGCTCACTATTATTTCTTATTGGACTTATAAACTTAGTTTCAATGATGCCGTATTATTCTTTCATTTGGCCGGAATAGCGAGCTGCTTTCGATCTGTACACGTAAGTCATTTAATTTGTATATTATACAAATGTTTCCGCGAACTCACAGTTTTTAGGTTAGGAAGGTGCAAAAGTGCAGTCACTCCAGCATCCCCTTAAGCGTCGCTGATCGTAACGAGCACGCGGTGGTCGACAGCTGCTGCCAACTGGTGCACGCGAGCAGATGCACAGCTCGATGCGTTTCCCGAAATGTCGGCCACGCAGCGGACTCTTCGCTTTCCAGGGCCTAAATTCCGTACACGATTACCGACGACCATCGATACGTTAACGACGTTTGCGCAGCTTTTTCTACATGATAGAAAAGCTGCGCAAACGTCGTTAACGTATCGATGGTCGTCGGTAATCGTGTACGGAATTTAGGCCCAGGGCGTCCGCGGGAGCGAAGGGTGGATCGTTCAGTGGTCGCGCCAGCGTAACAATTTTAGAAAGACGAAACGAAGACTTAATTAAAGGACATATATAATAGAAAGGCTTGTGGCGGTCATGCTGGATATCTTAGTGCCCAATACTTTGCGTATACATCTTTTTTTTAGCAGAGCAATTGCGCGCCGATAACTTTTTCGGTCTTGAAGCACGGTATTAAACTAAAGTCGAAATAACTGATTAAATTAACTACCATTAATAATTATACCAATTAAGCATGCTTCAGAAATAATCGGAAAATAATTATCATCTGAAAATTTAACTTCTCTCTCTCTCTGTCTTTCTGTTTTACATTTTTGTAAAATTGACGCAGTCTTTCCCCTCAGGAGGGCGTAGACTGCTGCAGGCGAGCGAGCCCGAGCTAGCGGGGAACGATATAATAGTTACAACTGCACGCCGCCGGCGATCAAAGAATTCCCGCCCGACGGTCTCACGCGGCAGCAAAGACAGGCAGGATTCATAATAATCCGCTTCGTCATCGCTATTTATCTGTTTTTATTACTTGCCATTGTCTGCGACGACTATTTCGTTCCCTCTAAGAAAATTGGCGAGAGCGAGTACAAGAAGATCGTTCGGCACACCCACCGTTTTCTTTTACGTGACCTTAATTATCATTACATGATCAGTCGTATATTACGCTTATCTTATATTACTTCAATTTATTTTTAATGTATATTTAATTAACTTCGCTTTGTAAAATAAGTTCATTTTTACAACATTTGGATGTCTTAATGATGTCACAAATACGTGCTCTCGGTGGGCTATTTTGACGTCACCATGATGCATAAAAAATGATCAAAAAATGATGTCATCTTGATGTCTTCATGGCTAATACGTTCTACTTGGGACGCAACATGGTTTGAACACATTCAAGTGGAATTATTTCAGCATTACTATTCCCACATTGAGAGATTGGAGATTAGATATTTAAAAAGTATAAGCAAAACTAAAGCTACTCGGTATGTATTTCAATTAGTTTTATTTCCCTGTTTATTTACTTGAAGGCTCATGATAATTGTCCGCAGTCCGCTATCATGATCTTCTGATATGTCTTGCCGGTCGACGAGCCGAAAGTTTCAATTTTTCTCACAACATCCATGCCGTCGGAAACATTGCCGAACACAACGTGTTTATTGTCCAGCCAGGGTGTCTTTATCGTGGTGATAAAGAACTGCGAGCCGTTCGTATTCGGGCCGGAGTTTGCCATAGACAGCGTGCCCATCGAGGTGTGCTTGAGCTCGAAATTCTCATCCTCAAATTTCTCCCCGAAGATAGACCTACCGCCCGTGCCGTTGTGATTTGTGAAGTCGCCCCCTTGACACATAAAATTTGGTATTATACGATGGAAGTAGCTCCCCTTGTAGCCGTAACCCCTCTCCCCCGTACACAGGGCACGAAAGTTTTCCGAAGTTTTCGGCACAACGTCGGTGCGCAATTGTATCACGATTCGTCCCAATGACTTATCCTCCACGGAAACGTCAAAGTACACCAATGGCAAGTTCATTTTGTTCTTGCGACCATTCATCGAGGTGTAAGAAGCTAGAACGAAGCATAATGTAAATTATTGGAAAAATCAATTGTTGTATAATTCGTGTGACCAAAGATCCAGCTAAGTTTCAATGAGCCTTGCTCTATCTTGTAATATTTATATATTACTTTTATTCGCTTACACACAGTGCCTACGGATTTACATTCATTATAGAAATTATGAATTTATTTCTCGCTGTTTTGAACCGACGCGATTGTTCTGTATACTTGATTGGAATTTGCCTTCTGTATATTTACCGTGCGTAACCTCTTTTCCTTCTTCTCCTCTTAGCTGTTTATTTCTTCAAATACGATGTAATCCTTTTCTCTCGCAGTTTCCTTTAATCCGAGTTTCGTTGTGACTCGGACCGTGTCGCAGGACGTTTGAATCACCACATGTAACTGCCGAATAATCATTAGTACGTATTATTCTGTAGCTCCACGTGCTTTACAAGGACTAAAGTCTTCAGAACATCAGGCTATCAGCGATTTTTGAAATTCTCTGCTGCGATTGGTCGACTGACTCGCCGGTGAAACCCAAAGGCCGGTATTCATAGCAGAGAAAAGCCTGAGAGCTGTCAGAACTGAGCAGATGGGCCAATGAAATGTTCCATACGACATTTTTCGCGGCTGCCGCGCCGTTCGGCCAATCATCGGTCGCGTCGTCATCGGCGGCTCCCCCTCTGCGCATGCGCGCGCAACGTCGTCTCGACCCGACGGCCGACCACTGAAATATACAGGGTGTCTTGAAATTCGCGAATCAAAATACCATAGCAAGAAAGTCGTCGAAAAATAAATTAAAAAGTTATTTGCCATTTTTCGTTCCGAGCAGTAGTTTTTTTAGATAAAAAGGTTCAAAACAGGCCAATCATACCTTACGGTTGAACGGAAACCTGTCCGTGAGTCGCGCGTCGATAGTGTTAGTGCATTAACACTATCAACGCGC
>NW_011966931.1:53733-61165 GCF_000949405.1 Vollenhovia emeryi | reverse complement strand
TCCACATATCGTTCTTTAACGTGCGATTGAATCGCTCGACCACCGACGCTTTCATTACGGAATATGTGGAATAGAGATTGATGTTATGTTTTTTCACAAGTCCTTGCACGTCAGCATTCTAAAATTCCTTCCCCACATCGGTTTGCAAGTTTCTCGGACATCTCTTACTCTCTCGAATTATCTTAGCGATAGCTTCAGCCGTCTCGCTCCCACCCTTAGTCTTGAGCGATATGGCCCACGCATGCATGCTCAACACATCGATGACGGTGAGTATGTAGTGGTAGCCTCTGTTGAAACGTGATGTATGCACGCATATCGACGATGTCAGCTTGCCACAGGTCGTCGTAACCTCGAACTATAACGTGTCTTCGAGGGAAATTTTTTCTTGCTTGAGCATGTAGTTCTTTGACAAGTTGCCGTTTCTCGGAACTGACCTTTTTTTTACGCCCATTGGATTTTAACGATCTCATATTTCTATGGTGTGATTTTCGACTGATCAGTATGAGGAAATTACATCATTTATGTTTTAAACTGGTTTTAACCGGTTGTAGCTGTATGCAGTCGATACAGAGCCGTTCCTGAGCAGTTCCTGATCTGTTTGCAGCCGATATAGAATTGTTGTCGAGCAGTTTATTTCCAAGAGCTGTCATTCAACAGCGGTTTTGTGTCATCCGTTTGTCGACTACTATTGCTCACCAGTTTTTGACAGCTGTTTTTGACTTGTTCGCAACCGTTTCTGATCTGCTCATAGCTCTTTCTCACTCCGTGCATAGCCGTATGACAGCTGTCCGACACCCGTTCTTGAACCGTTCGTCGTTGTTTATTGTCATCCTATAGCCGTTCATAGCCATCCTTGCGATTCATCGTCGTCCAATAGTCGTTTTCTAACACCTTTGATTGCTATTCGTTAACCGTTTTTTTTAAATCTAGCGATATGAAGCTCGATTATCACAATGCGCAGCGTTTACACGTCTTTCTCCAACGCAATCATCCTCTCATCTGACTCTTTTTGTTGATTTCTCAACGTTTTTAACCCTGCGCATACGGACTGTAATTTCGCTGCTTCCGCCTACAGACTGGGTCGAAAACGCCCAGGCACTATTTTCACTGTGTTACATCGCTTTAAAAAATCTGAAAAAATTCATGAATACTCTTGAACATATCTAGAATGTGAATCAACAATGATTTAAGCGAAAAAGTTATTATATTTAACACTATAACTTGTTATTTGAAGGAAAACGATGGAAAAACGGATTTTTACTTAAATTTCAATAATTAAAAAATGCGTAGTAATTAAGAAAAGTTATCATGGATTCTGGTCATGGACACCCTACTGTTTAAGAAAAACCGGGCTGCGATCGTTTCTGCCGAAAAAAGTATAATTATTTCATCGCTTGAAAATGCACAATTTTGACGAGGGGAAAATCGAGGACTTTCATGAAAAATAAATCGACGATCTTTTTTTCGCAAAATTATATTATTTTTATTGATTTTTCCGACAACTCCTCATAATTAATCTCAGGAGGTCGCGCTCGAAGAAGTCTTCTTATATCCTCGGGACTTCTGTCCGTCACACAAAAATGTATTTTTTGTTATTTTCATTTTCTAAAATGTTTTTATTTATTTTTAATTTGTTGTTGTATTTTGAACGTATTTATATATATTTATATCCATATATTATATATTTATATCCATTTTTGAAAAAAAATTTACCTTTTTTTGGAGAAAAAAATTCTAAAAATTAAAATATTTATTTACATAACTTAGTGCACCGTTTGGAGGCTTTTGGCAGCAACAAAAATGGATGCGCTAAAATCACTTTTTACTAACGCGCCCTACAGACTGGGTCGTTTTCGCCGAGCGCTCAACTTCCTCCGGCTGTAGCTCAGAGACTAACTGACGAAAGACGGCTGGGCTTCGCCTGTAAGTCCCTACCGACACTAAGTTTTTTTAGGGAGGGGAGCCGACCCCCTCCCGTTCTTGGTTTTCCGGGAATTCTCGAATGAAATTTCGCTCGGGTCGTTTTCGTCCCAGTCCGTATGCGCAGGGTTAAGTTTATGATACTCGAGTTAATTTACAATAAAACCGGCTTCACGAAGCTCCTCGATGATAGACAGCATCTCGTTGTCATGCGCGTTGTGACCAGCTCGGTGCGAAGCTTCGAGCAATCGTAAGCGATCGACTAACTCATTGGGATCGTCCCAATGCACGTAATCGATCGCATTGTCGTTTAGCGTCATAGTGCTAGGTAATCCTTTTCCAGATTTCATTTTAGACCGCGCCTTCGTTCGGCAGTAACGGTGCGATTACATGTTTGTACTTGTATCCTCTGGTACCCAATATCTGACCATGCGCGCTATAATTGCGTCTATACGCATTTGTCGCCAGCAGTATGCTCCTGTACTTTTGCAGATCGTCTTCCGTGTATACTTCATCATCTGGAATTCTCTTGAAAATTAGTTCGTAGAGACCGAGTGTGCCTTTGTATCGCACACCATCGACAAGTATGTTATCATCGATGTCCACTTCGAAGTGTTTATCACCAAGCAACAGTTTATCCTTGCCAACATGAACACCGTACACGAAATCTATATCATTCTTTACACCACTCTTTTGGGAAGATGATCCGCGTAAGACAGCCTCGATATATTTTTTACTCAGCTGACCCAGGTACTGCAATGCTTTTTGACCCGTTTCCGTTTGTATCTCGCGTTCAGCGAATACAGCGAGCGATTCGCCTGTGTTTTCGAAAACATCTTCGAGTTTGAAAGGTTTGTCGATCGGTGTCGCCGCCGCCGCAGCCTCCGCCTCCATCGTTGCTGGATGTATAGCACGTGGCGTAGATGTTATCAACGGTGCTCCCGGTGTAGACAATGCATCGTATAATTTATACTGTTTTGATTCGAAGGAATCAATTAACGAACTATTCACTCGTTTTCTATCCTTTGTCTTTCTCCGTATAGGATCCTTCTCATGCTTGTAGTCGTATGTCGATTCAATCGCTTCCGGTTCGTCTTTAATCGTACGCATCCCGCTGGAGTTGTCAACGATTTTTTGCAACGGCTCAATGATTGGCTTAAAATGAGTCTTCACAGCAATATCGTCCTCGATGTTAACGGTCTTCAAAGCGCGATATTTCTTGCGAATTGATTCACTCTTTTTTTAATCTCTCTAGCAATCTTTTCACGCTTGTTAATATCATCGCTCCCAGCCATGCTGACAGCTCGCTTTTTACCTCAACGGAATACAGGCAACGACTAACCGTTTTGCGGTATAGCAAACACGTTAAATCCCTTTCTGTATCGTCCGTTTGTGAGCGCGCTGTCCTTGTCTATCACTACGAACCCCTATTTGTCTCGCCAACAACTGCTACACAATGCGCAGAAATCATCGTATGACATGTAGGGATGTTCGATTCATCCCGGAAGAATCGATTCTTGAATCGATCTTGAATCGGTTCTTCGAAAATCGATTCACTTAAAAAATCGAAGCTAAAGAATCGATCTAGCTTGAATCGATCTAAAAAAAAAGTTCTTAAAATTTAATATTATTCTAAATTTGTAATGTAATTATATTCAACATCACATTTTTTGTAATAAAATTAATAGAACACAATTTTCATAAAAAAGTATCTTATTTTCCAGTTTTACAAATAAACCAGTTTTACAGAGATTTAAAAAAGGTTATCCTATTTCGCAGTTTTATAAATTATGGATTCTTTACGATTCAGTCTTTCAACTGCCATTCTTCGGCTGTCAAGGAATTTAAAAATAATAATTGCTGTAGGTGATCTGGAGAAAGTCGGTTTCTGTCCTCAGTTAAAATATTACCAGCTCGTGAAAATAATCTCTCGGAAGGTACCGACGTTGCAACCACGGGCAAGTACTTTTTTGCAACTTCGCTAAGCGTTGGGTACATCATTTTGTACTGCTTAGACCAATAAAACATTGGATTTTCTTCTAACTGTGCCAGTGGTTGATTTAAATAATGCCTTAGATTGGTTGGCATTTCGTTTTGGTTTCTTTCTTCGTCATTTGCAATTTGTCCTTTAACAAGGTCTTTGTGATACATCCATAAATTATTCGACGTCTCAAGTTTCTCAACGTTGGGTTCAGTTATTATTGCGTTATCGTTAGAAGTATTCGTTCGGTCAATTTCTCTCATACATTTAGCAATGAAATTGACTGATTGCGCACATGCTACACGTTCGTTCTGCTGAAAATGCAGTCGATTAAATCGAGGATCCAGTATTGTCGAAACCGCAATAATACGATTGTTTGTTATGTGTCCAAATCTTTTCACGATTTGCTTCTGGAGGCGATCTATTAAAGTTCGTGCGGTTAACGTCTGCAGGCGCATGCAAAGCGATTCAATTTCCTTTTTCAGGCAGTAGATCATTGGAATCATTTTGCTGATTGTGACATACTTTTCTCCACACAGTTCTTTCGTCATTTGTTCAATTGGTCGCAAGACTTCTAGAACTTCTTTCGCGAGTAGCAGTTCAGCTGCCGTCAACATTGGAGGTGAGCTTGGCATTTTCAATAAAATTGATCCAACTGTATCTGCCAACATAATGAAGCGTTCCAACATATAGTAGATAGAATTCCAACGCGTATCAACACACTGTGTTAACTTGAGGGCGCTGATTTTCCGTAACTCATTGGCAGCAATTGAGGACTGTTTAAAAAAGGTTACAATTGTTTTTATCTTCGTCACCAAAACTGTTGCATCATCAAAATCCATGGTGTGTGTAGCAACCAAATTTAACGTGTGAGCAAAGCACGGAAGATGTTTATTAGATCCCAATGTATCGTGAACTGCCTTCACAATGTTTGATCCATTGTCTGTCACCATTACAACAACATTGTCTTTATCGATGTTCCAATCATCCATTATATTTTCTATCCACCTCCCTAAAACCTCAGCTGTGTGTCGTTCCGTTACTTCAGTTACACCTATCGTTGTGGATCGCAGTTCGTCTTCAAACGCATAATGTGCTGTCATTTCTAAATAACTCACGGTGTTGAGTACATCGGTCCATAGGTCAGATGTGAGCGAAATATGCTGGGTGGTATTTAGCCTATCTTTTGTAACTGATGATAGGTAGTTGTATTTTTCTTCCATATATTTAGTAATAGATTTTCTTCCAGGAACATTGTACAAAGGAACAGTAGTCTTAATAAGGTATTTGAAACCTTCTTTTTTCACAGTATTAAAGGGCATATTATCTTTGGCGAGCATGAAAAGTATGGCGTTGGTTATTTCCCCAGCTTTTGATCCTCCTGCCGAAAAAAACATTACTTTTTAAATATGCAATGCAAATAGTCTTATTAATGTTAAAGTTTTATAAGAAAAAAAAGACAAATCTTGAAAAAAAATTACTTTCAAGAATCGTAATATTATTAACCGTGGTATTATTTAATAAAGAAACGATTGTTACTCATGAAAAAATTTAAGACAAATATTGGTTATTTAATCAATTCCATTTCTACTCAAACTTTTTTTCATATTATCTCCTACCAAATTTTTAAAACTTAAGAGAATTTTCAGTTTCGATATACTAAATATTGTTTCTTGATGTTTTAAAAGACGATACGCTATAAGATGCTTTCTTTATAAAAAAACTATACATATAAAGGACTCATTTTATATACAAATTAGAAATATTTTTAGTTATATTACCTTCAAACGATTTCATTTGCTTGAAAGTGTTATCAATTCTTGGCTGCAAACGAGACGTTTTATTCGAAGATAATCTTCCAGACAGTTCTGACTCTATTGAATTCATTGAAGCTGTTGGTGAAGAAACATTAGACCTAGAGGTCATCGAATCTAATTCCATGACTGTCGATGCCGGTGACGGTATTGATAATATCAATGCTGACGACGGCATTGCGGGCATTGATGATATCGACGTCGGCGTTCTTGAGGTTGAGCACGCAGTTTGATTATCATCTGTAGAATTCTAACAAAAAGAAAAAGATTACAAAAATGTACGACAAAATAATTAATGAATATATATATATATATATGTATATATAATATTCATTCAAGAATTCAATGATAGAGTCAGAACTGTCTGGAAAATTACGAGTATCTTCGAATAAAACGTCTCGTTTGCAGCCAAGGATTGATTACACTTTCAAGCAAATGAAATCGTTTGAAGGTAATATAACTAAAAATATTTCTAATTTGTATATAAAATGAGTATATATAATTTGTATATAAATGAATATATATATATTTTATTTATTTATTCAAAAGCATTGACTTACCACTAATTTATTTGTCCGTTGCATGTTGACAGTTTCAGCATTTTCAGCAGTCAGTTTCGCATCTTTTATAAACATTTGTTTTATATCAGGATTGCCTGGATGCTTTCGCACCAAATGGTTTTTTAAATTGGTAGTGTTTCCACCGGATCCACCAGATTTTACGTCAGTAGAGCAAATTTTGCAAGTGCCACCAGTTGAATTTTTTATAAAAAAATGCCATACAGGGCTTCCTTTTTTAAATGCAGGTACCACTAGAAAAAAAATAAAACCTATTTTTATCTTTCTATAAAATTTCTGCAAATACAGAAATAAGAAATTGGAAAAAGTTTAGGTTAGTTCAACTAATTTTAGAAGTGAGATTATGACCGACGTTAATAAAATTAGTCCAGTAATTGAAAAGTGTACCTACTCTTTTCTATTCTTTCTCTCTCGTTTAATAAAAGCCAATACCAAAAGCCTAGTTCCACTTCTCAATACTAATTAACATTAGAGATTTTTATTGGCAAGCAGGTAACATGCTATGGAGAGGAAAAATGGATAAAAGTGCATGATATGAAATATGAAAGTACCATCACCAATGCATATCAAATGCAATATTTATACAGTTCAGACTTATAATTCTATACGTACCTAATAATTGCAGAAAGAGGACTAATAGCGTTTTCGACTGACTGGAACTGACATGGGTTTTAGCGCTCCCGGAGCGATTAACCCTGGTCCAGTCGAAAACGCTATAAGGGCCAGTTTCACAAACGTTGGTTAACTGTTAACCAGAGTTCAGTCAACGCCCTATCTTTTTCTATCTTGTTCTCTAAGAAGAGACCGAGGATCAGTTAACCTTCGGTTAGCAGTTAACCGACGTTTGTGAAACTGGCCCTAAGAGAAGTCCGATGATTATCTTTTTCATTGCAGTACTCCCGCATCGCGGGCAATGTCCAACGAGCGCGTTGTAACCGTCCGCACCGTATGATCGCACTCGCAACCTCGCCGTTCTCCTTCTTCGTGGTCGTCGCGTCGTCGCGGGCAACCAGCAAACCCGGCAATGTCCAACGAGCGCGTTGTAACCGTCCGCACTGTATGATCGCACTCGCAACCTCGCCGTTCTCCTCCTTCGTGGTCGTCGCGTCGTCGCGGGCAACCGGCAAACCCGGCAATGT
>NW_011966931.1:49012-53633 GCF_000949405.1 Vollenhovia emeryi | reverse complement strand
CAACCGGCAAATCCGGCAATGTCCGACGAGCGTGTTACACACGTGGCACGTATCACTATTCACTGGCGTCTGGCTTCACTGCGCACTCTTCACACTGATCTACTATCTAGCGGAAACCGGAATCTATCTAGCCACGCCACGCCACACACACTTTCCATAATGGCTCTTGCAGACAATGCAGACCAGTGCGAATTGCGCGAAAATGCGACGCGCGATAATCCAATAACCATACACAGGTTTTATGGCAAAGCAGTACGCTCATTGGATAATCGCGCGTCGCGTTCATATGCAAGAGCTATAAGATATAACGGTAAGGTTTCGACCAAACGCATTGCTCGATTTGGGACGGCCGAATCGAGCAACGCGATTGGTCGAAGTGGACCAGTTTCTGCTCGACGGGACAAATGCACATCCGGCAGGCAGAAATTATCAAGTTGGTGTGAAAGAAGAATCGACTCGTCGATTCTGAGCAGGAAGGATCGATTCAGACAAGATCGAAACAGTAAAGAATCGATTCAAAAGATCGATTTTTTAAACCTTTTAGATCGATCTTGGCAGAATCGAATCGAGATCGCCCATCCCTAAATTGACATGTCGGTATTCACATGATCGTTGTAAACGTGTTTCAAATTGATACCATCCTGTTTGAACAGGATTAGCAGGTTCGCGTTATCACGTATAAGATGTTTTGGTATTCTCGCGTATGTCTGACAGAGATAAAAACAGTCGACGTTCGAGTGACGCCCCATTGAAAAGTACTCTCTCACTCTATCCTGCTTATCGCATGCCACGTCATCAAAGATAAAAATTGAATTTGAACGCGCCTCACTCGGTGGAATAACGTCACTGTTATTAGAGAATGTAAAGTAATCGATTTCATCGATAGACGTCAATAGCTTCTCCAAGTACTGATATTTCGGTTGTTGCAACGACTTCGAGTATACGTACACATTCTCGAAACATACACCGTGTGGACTTTCCAGTAAGCTTATCAAAACGTTGGTTTTACCACAATTCGAGGGGCCGCAAATGATTGCGCGTATAGTATTCGGCAGCATTGTACCATGCTTGCGTTTCTCAGCGTTATCCCCTCCCATCGACCGTAATCTGTCGTCGTAATTCATAACGCGTATCGTTAATGGCTGTCGCACGAATCGCATATTGCTCTTTCCTCAGAGAGAGAACTATGTAAAAATCGAGAGAGAGAGCGCGGACCTATTTATAGAGGAGCGTAAAGCTGAGATTCTCAGTAGCAAAGATGTTCGTACTGCTGTCAAATCCTTCCGATATCTTTGATTTAACCGCCGAGCAGTTACAGTTTGTACCCAAAGTCGTTCTGTTACAAGTGTATGGTAATTACGTCGAGTATCTGTGGGATAAGCTTCCAGAACATATAAAGGCGGATTCGGAGGTTCAAACTTATCGACGCTGTTGCGCACATTACAATCAACCGTGGCAGCGGACGCACATCGACGGTCCTGCACCGCTGATTAAGAATTGCCACCAATGCCAGCTATCGCAACAGCGGTAAAAAGTGGCAGTGGTCTGTTAAATTATACGATAAACGCGCTTCCTTTCGAACTACATATCCCAGGCTATCAGTTTTGTGGCCCGGGCACTCGTCTGGAAGAACGATTGGCGAGGGGCGAACGAGGTATAAATCCATTGGACGCGGCCTACCGCGAACACGACATTGCGTACTCGCGTAGCAAGGATCTCGCTGAGAGACACGTGGCGGACAAGATGCTCGCCGAGAGAGCACGGAAACGCATTACCGCCAGAGATTCGACTCTGGGAGAGAAAGCTGCTGCTACAGCTGTTTGGGCGACTATGAAAGCCAAGACAAAGATCGGTATGGGTTTGAAAACGAAGAAGAAGAAGAGAGCGGCGAAGAAGCGAATACTTCCGGTATCGAAACGCGGTGGTGTATTACCGCTTCTACCAATATTAGGTGTACTCGGATCCATGACCGGTGGAGCGTGGCGAAGGTGGTGAGCGACAACAAAGCTGCACAACGTCAACTCGAGGAGCAGCAACGCCACAATCGCGCGATGGAAGGTCGCGGTGTACATCTCGCTCCATACAAACGTGGACGGGGTGTAACGAAACAAGGAAGGAAAAAAATACGTCGAAAAAGCATTAAAAATGCCTACTGGTGTAACAACGAACATACAATTGGACCAACTGGCAAGACGAATGCGTATACGACACTTTAGAAGTGTCTTCATGCGAAACATGTTACCAATGAGCGGTATACGTCGAAATGAGAGCGGTATCGTGAATCTGGATGACGCGGCAGGTCCCGGTACTCACTGGGTAGCATACGCAAAGAGGGGAAACCACGTAGTGTATTTCGACAGTTTTGGTAATCTCCGACCGCCTAAAGAACTGGTGCAGTATTTCGGAGACGGGGTGAAAACGATAGAGTACAATCGAACGATCTATCAGACCTACGATCAAAGTATCTGCAGACAGCTGTGTCTACGGTTTCTCCAAACGGTTGACGATAGATTCATGCAAATTTAAAGTCTGGCGAGACGTCGCGAAGACTCAGTATTCGTTGGATAGTTTTCTCGCCATGTCGTTGACACTCACGCTAACGGGAAAGAGCACCGTGCTCGCGGTAAACTACTTCCCAGCGATAGATTTGAGTGACGGTGACTACGAGCTCGGTTTGATGAATTTTGAAACTTATAACACGATATCGAACGTGAATTCTTCGAATAATAAATTTTACTTTGACGATACGGAAATTACAATTCCCGAAGGATCCTACGAACTGCAAGCGATAAATGAGTTTTTGAGAAATGCAATTTCACGAAAACGTCCACGCCAACGTCTCATGGCTGGTACTAATAACAGCGATAAAAAACGCGGTGATGTTCAGACAAACGATATCGACGAAAATGAAGAATATCCGATAGTACTGCGCGCTAATCACAATACGATGAAGAGTGAAATTATAAGCGCCTTCAGAATAAACTTTAACAAGCCTAACAGCATTGGATCGCTTCTGGGATTCTCATCGACGCGTATATTGCAACCGCGAAAATGGCACGAATCGGACCTACCGATTAACATTATCAACGTGAATATTATCCGCGTAGAGTGCAATGTGACCGCGGGTGCGTACAGCAACAAGCCCGTGCACACGATACACGAGTTTTCGCCGAGCGTGCCGCCAGGATATAAGATGTCGATAGCGCCATCGCAAATCATTTATCTGCCGATCATCACACGGAGTTTTACGGATCTAACCATACGCGTTGTCGACCAGAACGGACGATTGCTCGACTTTCGTGGAGAAGAGATTACCGTTAGATTGCACGTACGACGCTGTAAGCGATAACGTGCGCGCGCGACAGTGTATATGCTATGCTCGTGTTGAACGGATCGGAGCAAATTGTGAGAAATAACGCAATTTTGAAGAAACCAACGATATCATCAACGTTTGATCGCAATATCAAGTCATCCAGGAGCTGCAAGAAGAAGAAGCTCAATACATCAAACGTGGAATTTTTAAAATCATTGGGATTCTCGGTGCGAAACATTTGAATAATGACTGACATCCTCAACATCGGGAAGGAGCCAATCTTTGACGATCGCATCGTCAAGATTGAGACTCACACATACAATCCATTCGCCAACACAACATTTGGATACAGCGATTAGATACGAATACCTATACAACAACAGGATCTCTATACGTTGCCACATGAAAGTTTTCTGAACATTGAGGGAAAACTAACTACAGCCAAACAAATCGAAGGATCTGATGTAATACTGGGAAATAATTGCGTCGCGTTCATGTTCGATGAGATTCGATATGAACTTGATGGCGTGGAGATTGATCGTACCAGAAATGTCGGAATAACCAGCACGCTCAAGACCTATGTCTCGACATCATTCGATAAAATGATATCTCTGAAGAATGCCGGTTGGGATGTGTCGAACAATGGGAAGGGAGATTTCAATTTTTGCGTACCGCTCAGCATGCTATTGGGATTCTGTGAAGATTACAAACGCGTGGTGATTAACGCTCGTCACGAATTGATTTTAATACGATCGCGCAACAACAATTGTCTGTTTGGAGCTATAGCACTGGAGCCGCAGCTTGAAATATTTAAGATACAATGGCGAATGCCGCATGAGCTGTTAAACGAGGTGAACAAGCTATCGATACTGGCTGCTTCGGAAAGCGGACAATACCTTAACATGGGTTTTCGTTCATGGGATCTCTATAAGTTTCCACTATTGCAGCAGACGACTAAGCATTCGTGGGCTATTAAAACGGCTACTCAGCTCGAGAAGCCGCGGTATGTTATTTTAGCTCTGCAAACAAATCGAAAGAATATCATGTCTGAGAATGTGAGTCAATTCAATCACTGCAAATTGAGCACCGTAAAACTCTATCTGAACTCGGAATGTTATCCATATGACGATATGAATCTGGATTTCGATAAAAGCAAATGGTCGATTCTGTATGATGCGTTTTCACGATTCCAGAAGAGCTATTGTGGAAACGATGATCTTGCACCAGGTCTCACTGTCGACAATTTTCTAGAATATGGCCCGTTTGTGGCCATCGATTGTTCTCGACAAAACCCTTGTTGGTCAGCTT
>NW_011966931.1:34391-47757 GCF_000949405.1 Vollenhovia emeryi | reverse complement strand
GGTTGGATCGCGTTTTAGTTTTTTGTAGACTTGGGCGTCAGACAGCAAGGTGTTGACTTTGTGTGGTAGTTTCTTTTGTCCATCACCACAGTTGCGTTGCCTTTGTCCGCCGGTAGGATGAGGATGTCGTCATTCTGTCTTAGGCTTCGAAGCGCTAGTCGTTCTTCCCTGTTAATGTTTTGGATGGGAAGTTTGGCTTTTCGGAGGATCTGGGCAGACTGCTGTCTGATGTTTTTCCTGCTTCAGGTGGGAGTTGGAAGATGGCGGTTTCTATTTGGCTGATGATCTCTTCTGTCGGGATCCTGGAGGGGGTGACTGCAAAGTTGTGTCCTTTGGCAAGGATGGCTGTTTCGGCGGGTCAAAGGGTCTGACTACTAAGGTTCTTTACTGTCAGGGGAGGAGCTGCTGTTTGCGTGTGTGGTTTCATTTTTGCAAATTTTTCTTTTTGTGTTTTGGTTCTTAATTCTGCCGAGCGGGTGGCTTGCTCGTGTGTGATCCGGTCTATGGTTTGCCACAGGTCCGGTTCTAATTTGTCGGAGAGGGATAGATGTAGCTCGAGAAGTTTTTTGGAAGTCTCAGCTAGGCCCTTTTTGGTTGTCGCGATTCTCTCCCTGAGTAGTCTCAGCGACGCTTGTCTCAGGATTGTTTGAAGGGCGGGAAGGGGTTTTTTATTTGTAGGAAATTCGGTACCGTCTGGTGGTTGCGGCACCGTTTCAGGAATGCTAAGGAGCACAGTTGTAAGTGCAAGGACTTCCTAAGTTTTGTGAAAAGGTTTAGCGATCCGAGAGTTGCCTTTCCGTGGAGGCTTGTATCTTGGCTTTCAGGCTTTCGCGGCTGTTGTCTTCTTTAGTCTTCATGGCTTCCGGATGGTTGCCGCGACAGTTTTTAAAAAACTGTCAGCCGGCACAGGCTGACCCCCTCCCTCTGACCACCCCCTCCCCCTGACTACCTCCTCCCTTCCCCCCCCAAGAACGAGTATAAAAGGACTAGCGCAAGACGAGGGAGCTCAGTATCAGAGTCTCCCAGGCCTGATGAAGCAGACTGCAACGCCTGCGAAACGTCGGCACCACACTGCAAACGGAAGCCATGAAGACTAAAGAAGACAACAGCCGCGAAAGCCTGAAAGCCAAAAAAATTTATTGTTTAAACTTTTTGTAACAAAAAAACATGATTTATGTATGTTTAAACAATTTTTTATAATAATAAAAAAATGATTTATGATTGTTAAACATTTTTTATAACAATAAAAAATGATTTATGATTATTGAAACAATTTTTTTGACATAAAAAATGATTTATGATTATTTAAACATTTTTTTACATAAAAAATGATTTATGATTATTTAAACAATTTTTTACATAAAAATGATTTATGATTGTTTAAACAATTTTTTATGACATAAAAAATTGTTTAAACAAATGGTCCAGAACCGGCCTATACCTACTGACGTATAAATGAATTACTTGATAACTATTGTTACATTTGTACCGCGGCACATAATATTTCTCCTTAGTTTAACCCAATCTACCACTATTTTCAAGTTGGCTATTTTTGCATCAGACACCCTGTATATTGTTATTATAAGGATGAAGATGTTACGTAGCACTTATTTTAATGGTACGAAATCTCGGCAAGTAAAAGTAAACGTTAATCAACATCCTCATCTTTACAACATTCATTCGCGAGATGTTCGTTAATATACAATATTATATAAATAATGACCCATATATTCATGCATGGTACTGTACTATATCTTTCCGATGAAACTATTTTTTAAATTTAATAAGCAGTCCTCTAAATCTGCTCGAAGGCCAACTTCTGGGACAAGTTCTTTAATTAAGTCTTGCGTGAGAACTTGTAACCTCCGTATTGAATTTATTTTTTCATCTACAGCAGTTAAATATGCACTATATTTTAATACAGAGCACAACAATATTTTACAATATTTTGCTCAACAATGTAACTTGATTCACCCTGGCTTAGCACAGGGAAAATACCATAGACTTATACTCATAGACTGCGCCGTCTTGTGAACGGCTTGAAGATAACACAAGACGCAGAGGGCAATAGCGCTAGAGAACCTCTCTTTTTCTAATTTGTCAGTTGGTGGGGGAATCAGGGGAAAAGCGTCATTGCCCGTCCCTCGCGCCTTCTCCGACGTTCTCCGTGCGCACATACATATACAGGGTGGTCTAAAAGTCCCGGAACGGTTGAATATCCCGAGAAATTGTGGGTGGATCGGAAAACGGAAAAATACGTATTTCCTATTTTTGAAAGAGCTATCGAATGATACCAAAATTGACCCCCACCCCCACCCCTGTGGGTGGGGCGGGGGACAACTTTAAAATCTAAAATGGGAACCCCCACTTTTTATAACAGATTCGCATTCCACGTTAAAAAGTACGTAAGTTTTGTCTGAAACATTTTTTTATTTGCCTAATACTTTTCGAGATATACAAGAGAAAATTTATAACTTTTTCAATGTTTAACTTATGATATCTCGTTAACTATTTGTCAGAGGGAAAAGTAGTACAGGACTTTTTTTACCTGATTTGATCTCAGGAATATGCTGTTGCAATAGTGCTCCAATTATGGAAAATTTTTGTGCATTGTACCATCTACCAAATTTACATACATAAAAATTTTCAATAATTAGAACCAGAATAATGATACAAATCAACTGGTGTAAAGAAAACAAACAATTTTGTAACAAGCAATAAAATTTTTTTTTTTTATTGATTTGTTGAGCCAGTTGATTTGTATCATTATTCTGTTAAAAAAAGTATTAAGGTAAGATGATAAAAAAATGAATATTTTACAAGATATTTTGTAATTTACGTCAAAATATTGGAATTTTCAAACCTTAATAACTCAAAAAGTTCTTAATAAAAAAATACTTTATTAAAGCGTTTTGGAAAGCTCTCGAGGTTAGCTACAAGAATATGTAATAAAAAATAGGGGATGCCATTTAATAATATTGGTGCGACCTTTATGTGACCTTCAAATAATTCTTCAAGGTCAAACCAATGGTACCATCTTATGTCCCCCTCGAAACCATACAACTTTTGTCTGAAACTTTTTTTGATTTGATGTGCAGTTCTCGAGATTTTTCGTCGTCTCAAAATAAAAAACTCACCCTGTATATACATATAATGTGAAAAACAGTAAATATAAGTTTTAAACCATTTATACAAGTTGCTAGCGGCAAAAATCAACACAAGTATCAGCTGTCTTTGTTTAATATTCAATGAGTAATAAAGACAGAATGATCAGACAAAATAACTTGTGTTGATTTGTGTTGCCCGCCTTTAACTTTTTGGCCACGGTTGCAAGCTCCGACTCCGAGACCTCCAGTACCTCTGGGAGTTCCTGGTGCTCCTCCCATTCCTCCTCTTGCTCCTGTTCCCCCGCGTAGTCGTTGCGGGGGAAGAGCGTGGAGACCACCTCGCCGAGGAACGGCGGGTTCAGGGCCTCCACCGTCGGGGGCGCCCCACTGCTCAACCTATTCATCACGAGCTTGTAGGGACGCCCCCACGGGTCTTCGTCCAAGGAGAGGATCATCTCTTCCCACGCCCTCTCCTTGGACTTTTTAACGGCGGCCCTCAGCTCGGCCCGCCGCTCCCGGTATATCTCCTTAAGTTCCTCCAGGTACGCCCCGGAGGAACCAGCCCTTCTCCTCGCCCGTTGCAGGGCGCGTCTGGCTCGGACGGAGGAGCGCCTTAACTCGGCTATCTCCTCCGTCCACCAGTACGCGCTCTTCCGCGCGGCGTACGTGGCTCGAGGCATGGCGCTGTCACACGCCTCCGTCATCGTCCTCCTGAGCCACGCAGCCTCCTCCTCGATCCCAAGTGCCTCCGGCCCCCTCGCCCAGTTAGCTGCGACGAGGGATGCCGTGAGGCGATCGTAGTCAATTTTGCGAACCGCCCATTTTAAGGGACGGCCGCTGCTAGTCCGCTCATTGGGAGCTCGCTGGAGCTCCACCTCGATTGGCAGGTGGTCGGACAGGAGTTCCAGCTCCTCCGCTACCCGCCAAGAAGTAACCCATCCAGAGGCCGCAAGTGAGGACCATGTCAGATCAATGATCGACTCACCCTGCGGCCTCACACAGGTGCTTGTGGTGCCCGTGTTTAGGAGGTGAAGCCCCAGCCGAGACGCCCACTCCACTACATCCCCGCCCTTCGCGTCCGGCCGCCGAGAACCCCAAAGCGCCGACTTGGCGTTGAAGTCCCCAGCGACCAGCAGCGGGGCGGGTATATGGCCTTGGATCCAGGCCTCCAATTCGTGGAGCCTGTCTTCCGCCTCTGCTCGGGAGAGGCTGGGCCGCAAGTAGAGTCCCACTATAATTAGTGGGCCCCACTCCACGGCGACCCATCCCTCGCCTCCATCAATCCTAGAGGCGGGGACTTGCCTCTCCCCCACTCTTCTCCAAGTGATAGCGACCGAGCCATCGTCGCTGCCCGCCCAACACGGGTGGCGAGGGACTCTATTTGGCTCGGTCGCTATCCCTAAGGCGCAACCGCCCTCCGCCAGGCCATGGAGGAACATGTCCTGGGCCGGGCGGGAGCGGTTGAGGTTCGCCTGCAACAATTTTAACATGTTTGTAACGGAGGTAGCCGGGGAGGCGCGGCCGGAAGCGGAAAAGCCGCATACCACGCGCGGGTGGCAAAAAACCGCATACCACGCGCGAGAGAGAAGGAAATAGAGCCGCGGTTACCATGCCAACGCGGAAGTGGCAACGCCGCGCCTACCCCCGCCGCCTCCACCCGCGCGCCTATGCTCCGGAGGTATAAAAGCCCCTCCGGAGCGGGCGCTTTAACTTAGTCTTGCCTCGGTGCTCCGAGCAACGACACCCGGCAGCGGGTACTTCCGCTGCGGTATACGCCGATTTCACGGGTGCTCCTGTCCGTCGGCGATATACCATACCGGAGTACACGACAGGTGGAGGCGCTGCTCCGTCGTGTGCTCCAGTCCCGCAGTAACGTACAAGAACGGGGTGCTACCCGATGTACACAGGTTACTGTACCCGTACCGGTCTCCTGTATCCTTCCGCAGTAACGTACAAGAACGGGGTGCTACCCGATGTACACAGGTTACTGTACCCGTACCGGTCTCCTGTATCCTTCCGCAGTAGCGTACAAGAAACGGGGTGCTGCCCGGTGTACATTTGCTACTGAGATACACGCATAACGAGGCGCCGCTCGGGCGTGTTCCGGACCTGACGAGATCCTTTTTCCTATTCCCGACCGGTGTAAAGCTCAGGGGGGAGATATTCGGGTGGGAAAAAGAATATTCAATTGATTCTAGCATTTAAGCTCCGTAATATTAACTCCGTCACTTCTTTTCCTTACAGACCAGAGGATCCTGTGTAGATAACATCCTCACCGACCGTTACCAGCGCGATCCAGTATATTATCCTTAATTCATATTCTTTTTAATCTCGTTATCTTAAATACCGCGTTACCTGCGTTTTCTTCGATTACTCCGCCAAATTGCTCAAACTAATCCGGGTCAGTTTCCTTGAACGAAGCGAATCCGTTCGTTTCCCGTATCTTATATTTTAAACGGCGTTTTCCTGTAAACTTCGATTGATCCGACCGACCTTAAATCATTTTTGTATCCTGTCTTCCGTTCCGGCCGAGTGTTTCGGTACATTATATTTAAATCCGTCTAAACATATCATTAATCATATTCTTTTTCCATTGTATTTAACCACAGGGCGGACTCATTGTACCCACTAATCCTTTTCTTTTCCATTATATTTAATCACAGGGCGGACCCATTATACTTTTCCTCGATCCTATGTATTATATAGATTAATAAACCTCGTTCCGATTATATTAACCTCTAACCACCTGTCCGACTTATTTTCCGATCCTTCCAAGCGATTCACCTCAGTTGCGAAACTAAGATCTGCTCTTCCTTTCCTCTCGACGGCCCTGGAGCTGAGCATATTCGGCAAACAAAGAGGAACGGAGGATCTTTCTTTAACCGACATACAGCACGTCAAATACCGGAAACCGAGACGCCAACTCCTCCAACCGTTAGTCGGAACCGCGCGTCCGGCTAAGTATCCTGTTTATTCGCGCAATAAATAGTACTCGTCGGAGTCCTGTCCGAATTCCAGAACCGGGAGGAGTTGCGCTTCGTTACATGTTGAAGGCGACGGCTTTTCGGCCTCCTCCTGGTCTTCTCCTCCTCCGTGCGCTGCTGTGGCACCTTCCTTAGAGCGCAGGGGCTCCACCTCCATCGCCTGGTCGGCTTTGGAGACGGTCGCCCCGCCCTTCTTGTTCGCCTCCTTGTCTTTCTTCTGTGCCTCCCCCTGCTTGGACCTTTTTATGTCCTTTTTTGACGGGGGGGGGGACATGCAGCACCTCCCGCCTTGTGTTTGGCCGGGAGTCCTCGGGCAGTGCACACAGAGCACTTGGGCTCTTCCGTGCACCCTTGCGCTGTGCCCCTCCCGGCCACACCTGTAACAGGTGTTGCTCCTATCGATGTGGTTCCGGCACTGCTGCCTAACGTGCCCCCGCTCGAGACAGCGGAGGAACACCAATGGGCGGGCGTCGAGCAATTCGACTCTTGCCGACGCCCAGCCCACCCAAATCCTTCCTTTGTCGGCGACCCTCTTGACCACCGCCAGCGGACATTGCACCCACACAGTTACCATGCCGCCGGGGCCTTCCTGAACTGGCCGACTTTAATTTCGGCCAGGTCGCATTCCCCCGACCGAGCCACCGCCTCCTGGATCTCTCTGTCGGTAACAGACTCGTCGAGATCCTTGATGCGGATCTCTCCGAGCTTCGTCGGCCTCGAGATCCGCACCCCCTCCTTGTTAGCGACGGCTTTGCGGATATGGTCCGCAAGCGCATCTGCTTTTTGAGAGCTGTTCGCTCCCTTGACTTCCAGAATGAGGGCCCCCGTGAGGGCCTTTCTTTGTTTCAGGGGCCCAATCCCTAGAGCGTCCAGATCCACCTTGGACCTTATCTCACGCATCCCCTGGGCATATTCGCCCGCGGGGAAGGTGATCGACACCGCTTCAGACCTCGGGGCTCTGCGCTTCTGGCTGGCGGATTGTTGTCCTTTCGCCTGTTGCGCAGGCCCCGATTTCATCCCCTCGCTTTTATTGGCGCCACTGGAGCCCTTGCCACTTTTGCTCGTGGCAGGCTGGGCTCTCGTGGCGCTACCGGTGGCTGCTGACTTCTTATCTGCCTTCTTCTTAGCAGCCTCAGCGTAGGTCCCCTTATGTTGGGGAGGCTCCGCCGCGGGTTGCCTCCCCTTCAAAGGTTCCCTAGTTGCCTGAACGTTCCTTGAAGGGTCCTGTCCCGAGGGGTCCCTCCTTGGACAGCTATTTGTCCGCTGTTGGGACTTCGGCTTCTTCTGGCTCCCCCTCGTGGCCAGTCCTTCCTTCTTGGCCGCTATTCTGCTCCCGAGTTTGCCCTTTCCGTGTTTGTTGGCGGGTTGGGTCTCTCCGCGGGTAGCAGTTCTCCCCGCCTTTTCAAGTGCGGGGGTTTCCTCCTCTCCTTGGTTCGGGGTTGTTTTGCCAGCCGGAAGTCTGGCCATGGCCCCCTGGCATCTCAGGATGACGTCTTCAATCTTGCGGCGTGCAGATGTTGCGTCCTCCTCCGTTATTGCAGTGATGGAGATGCCCTCCATCACTTGCCGCACTCCCTCCATCACGTCCTCCTTCCTTTCCTCCAGGGGTTTTTTACGCCCCCGGAGATCAGGGCGGAGTACCGTAACCTCCCCTTTGAAGGTCTCCACCTTTCTTATCACCGGCTTGGTGATGGTGGTAGGTGGGGGAGGGGGAGGGGTTGTTCCCCTCTCGTACAGGGACAGGTCCATATCTTCATCCCTGTCTCTGGGTTTGGTCCTGTCCGTGGCCGTCTCTTTTTTTGTGTTCCTCAGGGAGGTCAGTTGATCTTCGAGATCCCGGCTCTTCTCCCTGAGTCTTTTAGTCTCCTCGTCCCCGGTGAGTTCCGGGACAGTGGCCTTTGTTGTGAAGGCCGATACTGCCGCTCTGAGGGTGTTTACGGAGATTTTAAGCTCCTTAACAAACGTCCTCTTCAAGTTTTTTGACCTTCTCGCGACTTTTTCGACAACGTTGATACTATCAATCATGTCCGCTGCAAGTCTTTCAGGGGGAAAGTCAACAAACTGGCGCCTCAATTCAATCTCCGGAGTTGTTTCCCGCATATTAGGCCGCGGGAGAACTCTGGGGTCTAGGATCTCTTTGAGAGCTCGTTTCTCCGCTTTTAATTTGCGGATCTCTCTCTTGTGTTCCCTTTTCTTTCGGGCCATCAAGTAATCGCCCGTAGTAGGAGGCCTTCCTCTCTTCTTCATTTTTATCGGGACATAGTCCTCGCTGTCAGAGGTCGTTTCATCCTCTGACACATCGTCTACGTTGACGTCGACCTCTGACGTGGATATAACATAACATAACATAACATAACATAACATAATATAATATAATAATATATTATATTATGTTAATATAATATTATAATATTTATGACTATTTATGCTCAGATTGCGTAATAACACATGAGATAGATTGATTCTAGCAAAAATATTATAAAATTAGCTTACCGCTACGAAACACAAACGCAAACGGCCGTTTGGGGTCAATATCGACCCCACTCACGCTTTGCGACGGTACTGCGTCACCGCCAGCGAACAACTAAAGGTGCATTTTCACGTGTCGCTCGAACCGGCCGTTTCAGCGACAAAGGGTCACGTGATGACTTTGTCGCAGAATTGTTACAGCAGCAACTACGGCACGTGAAAAAGGGTAAGAAGCAGCACATCTGTGTTTAGAAGGCAGTTCTAACCTTTAAGTGACAGGACCTCACACGTGGTTACCAAGGTATTTCTATTAAGTTTTCTAAGGAAGACAGAATATAATAATTCTGAAATAATTCCGATAGTTATGGCTTCAAAAAAAAAACAATACTACAATTGGTTACTAAATTGTAACAAATGTATTTATGAACGTAAAGTTGAATATGAAAATAATACAGTTGTTGCAATTGCTATGTTTTTAAAATATCAAGAAACAAAAAAGGCATTATACTAAAAAGAAGTTTTGGGTTGCACTACTATTTAAAAACCGTTATGAGCACGGATTTTATAAGGCTACTTTACCATATTTACGATTAGAAAGTGCAAGATTCATGTATTATTTTCGCATGTCATCAACGCAACTTGAAAATTTATTACAAATTATTGCACCAAAACTCTACAAACAGACATTCTTAAGAGAGCCTATTAGTGCTGAAGAACGTTTGTGTTTGACTCTAAGGTTTGTTGTATTAATTGATTGCTTTAGCTAACACACAAAAATATGAAAGCGATACACTGGACAATACAAGATGATTATGGTTGCTTTCCAGCTAGCAACACTCCGCAAGGCTCCGGGACCGGATGGGATCCCAGGCCTCGCATGGAAGGCGGCCCTGCGAGAGCTCTCGGATAGGCTAAGAAGCCTGTTTGAAGCATGTCTGAGGGAGGGAGCTTTCCCAGGGCTCTGGAAGGAGGCGAAACTGGTGCTCCTCCCCGAGGAGGGGAAACCGGCGGACTCCCCGTCCGGGTACCGGCCAATATGTCTCCTGGATGAGGCGGGGAAGATGTTCGAGCGAGTCATCACTACCCGCCTCGTCCGAAGCATAGAGGGGGGAGAGGGTGAGGGCCTTAGTCCAAGGCAATTTGGGTTCAGAGAGGGACGATCAACGATCGACGCGATAAAATGCGTCCGGTCCCTCTCTGAGCACATGATGAGTGAGGGGGGAGTTGTGCTGGCGATCGCGTTGGACATCGCCAACGCATTCAACTCCCTCCCTCACCGGGAAATAAAGAAGGCCCTCGTGGAGATGAGAGTCCCCTGTTACCTAAGGAAGGTAATATGGGACTACCTCGATGGCAGGCACATCACCTGCAGGGATAGACGGGGAGAAGACAGGCGGTGGGATGCTGCCTGCGGTGTCCCGCAAGGATCGGTGTTGGGGCCGATCCTGTGGGACGCCGCCTATGATCGGGTGTTGCAGACTGCCCTCCCCACTGGCTGCACAATGGTATGTTATGCGGATGACACGCTGGCCAGTGGGGAGGACTGGGAGGAGGCGGTACGAACCGCCAACGTAGCGGTTGCCTGCGCGGTGCGCGCTATTAGCGCACTGGACCTCCGCGTGGCCGCGAAGAAGGCAGAAGCTGTCTTCCTCCACGACGGCACGCGGGGGCCTCCGCCAGCAATGGCGATCAAGGTTGAGGACATCCGTGTCCAGGTGGGGGCCCAGCTAAAGTATCTGGGCCTCCACATTGACGGGTTATGGAGGTTTGAGGAGCACCTCAAGAGGCTGACACCCAGGTTGGACGGTGCTGCGAACGCACTGTCGCGCCTAATGCCCAACCTGGGTGGACCGTGTGGGAGAACGAGGCGACTATACGCGAACGTCACCAACTCGATCGCGTTGTACGGTGCCCCCATCTAGTCAGCCGCCCTGAATGGCAACAAAAAGGCGACCGCGGCGCTGCGTAAAACACAGCGTCGCATGGCCATCAGGGCGATACGGGGGTACCGTACAGTCTCCCACGCGGCAGCCACACTGGTGGCCGGGATGCCCCCATTGAGATACTTGCGGCAGCACACGCTCAAACATATGAGCGTGTCGCGGATCTCAAGGCTGGGGGGGGGGTCCCGGTAACGAAGAGGATGAGGAGGCTCCTCAGCCTCCAGATAAAGAGGGAGGCAAGGGAGGAATGGCGGACCTGGCTCGGGGAGCCAAACCGAGCGGGCCAGCACACGGTCCAAGCCATCCTCCCCCGCCTTGACGAGTGGCTCGACCGCTCATGGTCCTATAGGACGACGCAGGTACTCACCGGACACGGCTGTTTCGGTGAGTACCTGCATAGGATAGGGCGCGAGCAATCCGCGCATTGTCATCATTGCGACGGGGAGAGGGACTCGGCGCAGCACACTCTGGAAGTCTGCCCAGCGTGGGCAAACGAGCGCCGAGCCCTCTCCAACATCATAGGTGCGGACCTCTCTCTCCCGGCGGTAATTAAAGCCGCCACGTAGAGAGAGGACGCTTGGGAGGCGTTCTCCTCCTTCTGCGAGCATGTTATGCTGCAGAAGGAGGAGGCCAAACGGATCCGAAGGGGGGAAGCCGACCCCCCTGGCGGATCCCAACGAGGCGGAGCAGGTGTGCCCCAAAGGAGAGGAGCACGCCGACTACCGGCCCACTTTAGGGCCAGGTGATAACGCGGGGAGGGAGCGGTGGACCGTCATGGTTAGCCGTACTTCCTCCCCCGCGACGAACGAAGAGGAGAACTGGCCCAAGAAGGTCATAGGCACAAAACAAAGTGCAAGGAAAGGATTCGGTCCATTTTTAGAGCGTACGGGTGCCGCTATCGAATAGCCCCGGGGTAGCCCCTGCCTGTCGTAAGAGGCGACTACAAGAGGAGGCGAGGATGCGGTTAGGACCGAATGGGGGTGGGCACGGGCTGGAGACCCGTGACCCATCCGCCCCCAACAACAACTAGGGGGCGCGGCGGGAAGCCCGGTGGCACCCCCGCCGCAAAGCTAGGCGAGAGAGAGGAGATGGCCCTTCTAAGGGCCGCGCCGGTGTATCGCGATCTTATGAGGCGCTATGCGCCTGCGTCTCGCCCGACGGGTGTTCGGTCGGGCGGCATCCGCCGGGTGGAATGCCGGGAACGGTGCATCGGGGGGTGCATCGTTACATAATAAAATGAAAATATAATTTTATGTATCCATACGGTGCGAATTTCTTCTTTCCGTTTGCACACTCTCCCTTCCACAGCATATTTTTCCCCTTTACCATAGTGGCATTTTTTAATTTATCCCAATCTTATATGTATGGGTAGGAAACAGAAGAAAAATGTTAGTCAAACAATAAATTTTTATTTTCAATTATAAATTTATCGTTCTCATCTCGTTTAAAAGCCTCAGCAATAATTTCATCTACGACATATGCTATTAGTTCACAATCTATGGCCGAAGATTTGTCATATCAGTTGTGCAGTATTCTAACTGCATCGTCTCTTTCGGCACCGTTCAAATTGCCATGTAAGCAGCTCACAAGTTGATCGAAGCTTTGATCTATATCGCCTAACTTGTCACACAGTTTGCGATATACGTGCCCGACACAATGTTCGAGTTGGAATAAAAATAATACAGTTGGTACTTTCATATACATGCAAGTATTGTTAAATGTTAGCTTTATAATTTTTTCGCCGTACATTGTGACGAGTTCTAAAACTAAATCGTTAATATGCATCGATGATGTTGATGGCGATGACGCATCTGCTGTTTTCAAGAGCTGCTCAATTTCTGCGCGTTTCTTATTCAATTCCGTCCACATTGAATAATCTAACGCCATCCGATTTCCGCGATTGTCGCCGAGAATGATTTCCACATAGGATGCACCAGATACCACGCAGATTCCAACATCCAAGTATTTGTATGCAGTGGATGTCAGGGCGAATCTCCTACTCATGATACGAGGCGTGTAGCAAGGTTTATCGGAACTGAAAGAATATATAAAGTAAAAATAATTACAATTAAATGATGAAAAGTATGAACGAATATACGATAATTTCATGGTACTTACGCATCATGTTGTTTCTTGCACGAAACAGTTTTATCTCGAGAAACGGATGGTGTATAACTTTGAGGAATGGATGGCGTATAACTACTTTGAGTAACATACGGCGTGTAACGACGATTGCTAAAACAGTTTGAAAAAATACAATTAAATGTGGAAAAATGTATGCAATATATGATAGCTCTATGGTACTTACACGTTACACTGTTTCTTGCACGATATACTCAGAGGAACGTACTGATTCATTCTTCTAACACTGTGTTGAAAACACCGATGAAATCGACTCACTCTGACGGCGGCGACTGAAACTCTGAGGTTTAGTTCTCGATCTCGTATAAAATCTCCTACTGTGGTACAGCGGGTTTCCGGACCGTTTATATACCATAAAAAGTCGCTGTCAGCAGCCAGGTTTCGGCGCTTGACCCCGTGACTCATAACATGGAAATAAGAATACGCGCAGCTGTGGTATCGGCGCTAATCAAAGGCATCTCCGGTGATATCTATTACATGCCGATGCAGTAGACGCGAGTTTAAACGTGGAACTTCCTGGCATCACGCACCTAGACAAGAAAGTCGCTGTCAGCAGCCAGGTTTAGGCGCTTGACCTCATGACTCATGCCATGGATGCGCGCAGCTGTGTGTCTGCGCTAATCGTTTGTATATCGTCATCCCCCGGTGATATCTATTACATGCACGTGTCGCGGATTGCCTCGCGCCGCGGACCTCCCCGCGCCGCGGATCGCGTAGCGCC
>NW_011966931.1:28574-34291 GCF_000949405.1 Vollenhovia emeryi | reverse complement strand
CGTGACTCATAACATGGAAATAAGAATACGCGCAGCTGTGGTATCGGCGCTAATCAAAGGCATCTCCGGTGATATCTATTACATGCCGATGCAGTAGACGCGAGTTTAAACGTGGAACTTCCTGGCATCACGCACCTAGACAAGAAAGTCGCTGTCAGCAGCCAGGTTTAGGCGCTTGACCTCATGACTCATGCCATGGATGCGCGCAGCTGTGTGTCTGCGCTAATCGTTTGTATATCGTCATCCCCCGGTGATATCTATTACATGCACGTGTCGCGGATTGCCTCGCGCCGCGGACCTCCCCGCGCCGCGGATCGCGTAGCGCCGCGGTCCTCCCCGCGTACTCGCGGATCGCGTAGCGTCGCGGTCCTCCCCCTCCCCGCGCCCCCGCGAATCGCCGCAGAATATCTCCTTCCCCGCGCCCCGCGGATCGCCAAGCGTCGTGGAATAATAAACGTGGAACTCCTCGACATCGTTCACCTTGATAAGAAAGTCAGCAGCCAGGTTTCGGCGCTTGACCCCGTGACTCATAAGAATACCCGTCCAGGTGTTCGCGCTAAAAATGACAGGTCAGCACCTAGATATCTATTACATGTCACGTAGTGACAGGTCAGCACCTTACGTGACGTCAAAGTCGCGTACTCCCCCTCCTCCCCGCGGTCCTCTCGCCCCGGAGTACCCCCCTCCCCGCTGTCCCCTCGCCACGGGGTACGCCCCGCCCCGCTCCCCCCTCGGAGCTCCCGGGGTAGAACCGGCCTATATACCCTACTACGTATAGAAACGTTGTATAGAACAGCTGTTGCTACAATAACAGCAAGTGCCTTATCAATCTTGTTAAAACGCATCCCAATAGCCAAAACAGGACATTTTCGTTTCCACATCCCGAAAAATCGTTCAACTGTTAAACGAGTTCGAATCTGAGATTCATTATACAGATGCTGTGCTGATGTTGTGGGATTTAATAAAGGAGCCATTAAATATGGTAAAGTTGGATATCCAGAATCTCCGAGTACACTGTCACCGAATCTGCCCATTTCAAATAAAGTTTTAATTCTTGAATGGTCAAAAATAGTTGAGTCGTGTGCAGATCCCGGCCAACGAGCAACTATATCTATAATTTCAAATTTTACATTTATGACTACTTGTGTGTTTATGGAAAAGTATCCCTTTCTGTTACGGTATACTTCACCATCTTCTCTTCCTAGAAAACAAAGAAACATTGTACAAAATACAAACGTTTGTATACTATAGTAAAAATGTTCTTACCACATGATTGAATCTTTATATGAGTACAATCTATACACCCCATCACATGGATAAAAGCTATGTGAAAAAATTGTGCTTCATTTTCCACAATTTCCTGTTGTGTGGAAGAGAGCTTTATGTATTCATCTTTTAATGCTGCAATAGCATTAGACACACGATGCACAATTCTCAGGACACTAGCTTTGCTAATTCCAGAAAAATCACCAATAACCACATAGAAAGATGCACTTGCATAAAATCTTAAAGCAACCATTAATTGGGTTGCAGGAAAAATAGCATTATTCCTGTTAATGTATAACATAATATTAAAGTATCACCAAAATATAATTATAATATATAATAGAAATTGTAAATATACATACCGATCACTATCATGTCGTATTACATGTTTAATTTTTTCTAGAATCGTTATGAAGACAGGTTTTGATATCTTAAATCTTTCTTCGAAAAGTTTGTCATTTAAAGTGTCAAAATAATTAATACGTGGTTTAAATATACGTTTTCTTCTTTCATTCTTTTTTTCAGGATTATCATCTTCGTATTCGTCGAAGTCTAAGAAATCCATAACGTTGTTAATCTTCTCATAATTATTAATTATATCAAATATATTATTCCTGTTGGGAACGCCTTTCAACCATTAGATTATATCAGCGTGATATCTCTAAAAATTCCTTGCTTGTTATGACACGCGACATGAATAGGTTAATGTTTGCGATTTTGCGCAATGTTCACGCCTGTTCTTTGTTTCCCCGTGAAACGTTCCTTCGTACTTAATAGAGGTCTCTCTACTTTACTCGTGCGGCAGGTACTTAGATGGCCGAATGGACCATCTGAGATGGAGATTCTTCGTGACTCGAGACGATAGTCCAAAAAATGAGACTGAATTAACAGATAACAAGAACCACTTTTATTTACACCGAACAAGACTCAGGTTACAGAAGGATTTCGCTCTCACTCGATTACGACGTTGTATAAAGTACGTTCAATTCGAGACCGTCGCTCGGAACTTTTCTCGATGCAAATGGCCGTTAGCCCGGATCACGGCCCTACATCCTGGGAAGGATGGTCTCGTGCGGGTGGTGACTCTGAAGACATCCACTACCACTCTCATTCGACCAGTGATAAAGCTCTCCGTCCTGCCAATCTCATCATAAGATCAGGGATCATCAACTACGTTGCTGATGGCGGGCGGAATGTTCGAGATTCATTTCTGAATCTCGGTCAGTTCGTCACCGGCGTGATGGCAGCATCAGCCGGGTCGGATCGTGCAGCGCCGCAGGAGCGCTGCGCGCGCATGCCCGATCGCGACACGAGGCGACGGCGCTTCTTCACGTTCGTTACCGGCGCTTTTGGCTCATGGCAACCGTACCTAGTACACGCGTCGTGTAGTGCTTAAGACTTTTAGAGTGCTCTTGTGGACTTTCTCATCCGAGAACTGACTCAGTGTGAATACGAAGTGAACTCTTATCAGTGCGAATCATCCAGGACCACGGATACAGATCACCGGCAGCTCAAGCTCACCACGCATCGCACGCCGGCGCCGCGTGGACACGGCTCACGGGCATCCACATTCACGAGGCCGGCTATCGATTAATATAATCGACCCGTGCAAGTGATTAAGAGACTTCTCATCCCCGTTATATCATAGACTGCTCAAACTGTAAGCTTCTTACATTTATTAAACGGAGACACGGTATTTTACGCAAACGACCTGAGTTACGATCACGTGATATTCCACCCTCTCACGCGTGCATCCGTTCCCTGAGCCTCTCACCGCAAAGTCCTCTCAACCCTGCTTCCATCTGCAGTGGTACCAGCGAGCTCTCCTAACGAGAGTCGCGAGCACTCTCCGAATCCTTTTCCCCTCACTTCCCATCGCGGCGTCCGTAACTCGGTTGGGCAGGTGCTGTCACCTTACGATCGGCGCGTTAATTCGAGAGTGCGCCTTCTTCAAACTTAAGACGCTTTGATTTGTAATAGAAAGCTATAATCCTAAACATGCCGCTCGCCTCGTGCATTGATGCGAAACAAAGTTCCAATTAGAGAGAGATACAAATATAAGTAAAGAAATCGATAGAATCGGAGAGATTAGGACATCTTTTAACTAAAGTATAAAAGGTGAACCTAAATCCAAACGTCTGACACTGGTTCGCCACACGCCGTGCGACGAACCCTAAATCTAGGCTCGGACGCAAGTCTGCCGCCCGCCGTGCGACTAATAACAAAGGCAACTATTCTTGACAAGTTTTGACGGGTAGTCGACACAATTTAACTATTGGTCTCCTATAAGTTCCGGAGGCAGTCTTCACTTCTGCCACCCTGACATTTCCGCTCGAGTCCGGAAAAACCTTGACGATACGCGCAAGCTCCCACTTGCTGGGAGGCAGCTGATCATTTCGAACAATGACGAGTTCTCCTACTTGGAGATTTTCACAACCCTGTTGCCATTTATTCCTTTGCTGAAGGCTGTGTAAGTAATGCTTAGACCAAATCCTCCAAAAGCTCTCGAACATTCTGCGTACTCGCTGCCACCGGCTTAATCTTGCTTCCGACAAATCTAGTACCGACTCCTCAGGCATTGAATTCAAAGGTCGGCCCACTAGGAAGTGCCCTGGAGTTAAGGAAGAAAGATCGTTAGGATCATCGGTCAAGGGTGAGATGGGGCGCGAATTTAAACACGACTCGATCTGCGCTAATAAAGTATTGAACTCTTCAAGGGTGAGCGTATGAGATCCGACTATTCTTCTGAAATGATGCTTCATAGCTTTAACGCCAGCCTCCCACAAGCCCCCGAAGTGTGGAGCGTAGGGCGGAATAAATTTCCAGCTAATTCTGTCAGACGCTAGCCATGAAGTTAGGTCCGAATCGCGTGTTAGAGCATAGAAGGCTCGCGAAAGTTTGCGCTCAGCTCCCTGAAAATTGGTGCCCTTATCACTATACACAACGGACGGTAGTCCACGTCTAGCCGAGAATCGTTTAAATGCGGCGATAAACCCGTTAGTGGTGTAGTCATTGACTAGTTCCAAATGGATAGCTCTAGTTGAAAGGCAAACGAATAAGGCAACGTACATCTTATGAGTTTTTTGCCCTCAAGTCGCGGAGTACGTCGCGAGAAACGGACCAGCGTAGTCCACTGAGTGGACTATGCATACCTCCCAGATGAAAGCCGCTACGTCCACCGCGGACGATGGTGGGGATGTGGTGGGGGTATGAGCTCAGGCGGCCGAGCGCCTCGGCTGTCTTCGGAGAGCAGAGTGCGACAGATTGTGAGACAGAACATGCTATGTTCTGTCTCACTCTCTCGCACGCTGTGCATTTCTAGACTTGTACCTGGTTCACACTCTCGCTTTAAGTAAGCTGTAAGCCAATCACAGGCATTGATTCTCCTCACTGTCACTGTGATTGGTTGATTTGTTATGGCTTAAGGTTCACAGCTTACTTAAAGCAAAATTGTGGACCAGGGGTATCCGAGCGTCTCAGGCAATTTCTTTTGCTACGCATAGCGATGTTATGATATTTGTCATATATAATAAACGTTAAATTTTATACGTAATATTTATTACAAACATTTACAGTACTAACCTAAAAAATTAATACGATACGAATGTCTCAATACAATTTTTATTCTGAAAACTAAGAACTATCGATCATAAATATGAAATAATACAATGTTTAAAACCTAAAATACATTAATATGCTATATATATTAAACATTGCATTATTTCATATTTGCAATCGACAGTTTTTATATTTTGCAGATAAAAAAATTGTATTCAGACATTTATATATTAATTTTTTAATTTTTCTAATATATGATTGCAAATCATATTACGTATAAAATTTGACATATATACATATATATATAATATATGAATATATGTCAAATAGTATATATACAAATGTATATTTATATTAAGATATTACAAAGAGAATGTAAATATATTTTGTATTTCAGCATGTCCAGAAACAAATATATATCATGTATATATACATATACAAGGTGCGTTCCATAAGTAATGCGACCAATTTTTTTCTGACGCGACGATACACCGCAGCTTTTTCTAACCTGGTGGGCTAGGTGGAGGGGGGTGTTAGCTTCAAAACGCGCCCGGTCTCGGTCGTCTCCGAGCTGCCGGAGAGTCAGGACGTGTATTTCCATAAACCGCGTTTTGAGGTCATGTAACACGGCGCAATGGATCGTTCTGTGGACCAACGTTACGCTATCAAATTTTGCGTTAAACTTGGGAAGTCCGCCACCGAAACGTTTCAATAAATTCAGCAGGCCTTTAGTAGTGATTGCTTGTCCAAATCACAAGTTCTCCGATGGCACAAGTCGTTCAAGGAGGACCGAGAGGAGGTCGCCGACGAACCCCGCAGTGGACGTCCATCAACCTCCCGAATCGACGAAAATGTGATTCGTGTGCGTGACTGTGTGAATTCTGACCGACGGT
>NW_011966931.1:19522-28474 GCF_000949405.1 Vollenhovia emeryi | reverse complement strand
TGTGTGTCCGACACTGAAATAAAAAACGTTCTTACTATCTTTTTGTAATATCTTAACATATTGGTACCGCCGGCATTAGCGTAACCCAATGTGCACCACGAGGAGGTTGCGTGGTCGGATTTTACACATCACGTGTCTTTTGCAGACATAATGTCTCTTATAGACATGATGTCTCTTACGGACATGATGTCCTTTACGAACATGATGTCCCTTACGAACATGAAGTCTTTTTCAGACTAAGTTTTGTCCATACTCGTTTTCGAGCATGATGTCTCGTTATAGACATGATGTCTCTTACAAACATTATCGTATATCATTAGATGAAGAACCAATATTATCATTATCATCATCATCATCATCATCCACAGAATGTAATGTAAGACTACTTTTTGACTTAGTAGGAAATTTAGAATATAATTTGTCTGCTGACATGAGAGATAAATCATTAATATCAATCTCGAGGTTCTCATAACGTTCTTGCCTTGTTCTGAAAGCAGATTTAATGACGCAAATAGCATTTACAGAAGCATTACTGACAGCTTAGAGTATCGATTACTTTCAAGGAGGTACTTAGCAACACAAAAGATTCATAAATTAATCCGCTAGGAGATAATTTTTAAAAGTAACTCGCATTTAAAAATCATTAAAGAATAGGATATAAGGAGGTCTATCAACGGCAGAATAAAATAAAATTTTTTTCATTTTTATGTTGATTTATTATTCATATAATACTTATTAATATTAACTTTCCCTCTGGCGTAGCCGCGGCCTCGCTGGTAATACCAGCGGGCCCGCGCTCGTCCGCGTCCGCTACCTCTTTGACGAACTAGAAAAGAAAGAAAGAAATAACATATCAATACGTAGAAAAAATATTTAAAAAATGTGTATTAATAGACCTGTTCTTTATTACTGTACTACTGAATTAGTGCAATAAGTTAAAATGAAACAAATAGATTACCTCTCATTCCAACTCATTGCACCAGTGTGGACTCCACTCCGGTGTGGACGAAAGGCCGCGACGGAGTTACGCGCGCCTTCGGTAATTTTCCCATCTGCTGCGAGATAGGCTTCGCTCGGTAACGCGTGCAAATGACGCAGTTGTGTACAACTGATTTTACTAGATTTCGGGCGCTCAAAATCCAAAATTGTTGTCTGACAGCGCGGAGGGTTAACTGAGAACCTCCGTAGAGGCAACGTCTATGAGCTTGGTCGACTTAGATCGGAGACTCGATGACGAGGTAAGATAACGGGATGTTTCTCTTCAAAGGAGAACGGAGAGTGTTCTAATCGGCCTCCTACGCGTAACAATCCGTCGTCGTCCACGAAGGGATTCAGACTTTTAAGTTTACTAGACCGTGGAAGCGGAGATCCCGATTTAATGGCGGAGATTTCGTCAGAAAATTGAGCGAGTTGTACCGAGCTAATCCAAAAGGAACGAGCCAATTGTACAGCAATCGTTAGTGAATACTCGCAATCGTTTTGAGCAAGAGTGGGGAAGCGTTTATATCGCGAAAGTTTACTACAAAAGAGAATGCAATACGCAGTTATCTTGAGGAGCCGAGGCCACGAGGGGGTTTCGTCGGGGAGTTTCCATTCCGATTGATCGGAACGAACGACCATCGTTTTCACAGATCTCCTTTCCTTATCGATTTGTATCTCTTCCGAAAACGGTTGCTCAGGCCAGAAAGAATTATCTAACTCGAGCCACGATGGCGCGTGCCACCAGAGGTGGTGATCTTTAAGAGAAGCAGTGCTGACGCCACGAGAGGCGCAATCAGCTGGGTTCTGCTTAGTGTTGACGTATCCCCAGATAGCGTCAGGTAAGCGATTTTGTATATCGGCTACTCGATTAGCCACGAAAGGCTTCCATTGCGACGGATGCTTCTTAATCCAGGCGAGAGTAATCGTCGAGTCCGACCAACAGTAGAGAGGAACGGTGGAGAGATTTAGTGTAAGTTTTACAAAGGATAAGAGCGTGGAGAGTAACTGAGCAGCGCTCAACTCTAAACGAGGAATACTGACCGTTTGGAGCGGAGCAACTTTAGTCTTACTAATGAGGAGACTAGTTTTGACTTGATTTGCATCCGTTACGACCTTGAGATAAACTACTGCCGCATAAGCTCTGCTGGACGCATCGGCGAATCCATGCAATTGTACTGCGTTTCTATTTGGACCTTGATTAGTCCATCTCGGTATCGATACTTCGTGCAGACATTTCAGATTCTCGAAGTAACTCTCCCAAGATCCTCGGAGATCACTCGGAATCGGAGTGTCCCAATCTAACTTTCGAATCCATTGTTCTTGCAAGAATATTTTCGCTAGGATCACGATCGGTGAGATCAGACCGAGAGGGTCGAATATGCGAGAGATTGTGGAAAGAACAGAACGCTTAGTCGGCTCAACGCTCCCTCGCGTTTTCTCGAATTCTGCAGAATTAAATTGAAAAGTAAAACAATCGCGTTCTGGTTTCCAGGATAGGCCCAAGGCCTTGATCGGTTGTTCATCAGAAAACGGGAGCCGACCAGAAGGTCAGTCTTAGGTATGTAACGAAGAAGTTCTTCAGAATTGGAAGTCCACTTTCGCAAATGGAAACCTCCCTTTTCTAAGAGGGCATTAAGCTGTCCTCGGATCTCTATGATCTCGGAGAAGTTGTGGGCGCCGAAGAGAACGTCGTCCACGTAAGTAGATTCTTGCAAAACCGATGCGGCGCGTGGGAAGGCGGCACCTTCATCGTCACATAATTGTTTCAAAACGCGCATTGCCAAGTATGGCGCACAAGCGGTACCGTAAGTTACGGTTAACAACTCGTACGAAGAGACTGGTTGGTCTGCCTCAGTACGCCATAAGGTTCTTTGATATTTCGTATCAGCAGGGTGCATGATAATTTGCCTAAACATTTTTGCAATGTCGGCGATATGGACTAACCGATGAGTCCTCCATCTAAGTAGGATCGATGGGAGATCCGATTGTAGCTTAGGTCCCGTCAATAACTGGTTATTTAGCGACGAACCTGAATGAGTTACGCATGAAGCGTTAAAGACAACCCTCAGAGGGGAAGTAGTACTGGTTTCCCTAAGAACCGGATGATGAGGCATATAATAGCCAGCAGATGCTCTAGATTCAGAGTTCTCCGAGACAGCGGTAAGAGCCATATGTCCTAGCTGCTCGTATTCAGAGAGAAAAAAAGAATAAGCCTCCGCAAGTTTAGCGTCCTTGGAGAGACGGATTTCTAAACGCTTTAGCGATCGCGACGCGATTTGAAACGAATCAACGTACTCGGTAACGGCGCCTTCTTTGAAGGGCAACCTCACGACGTAACGACCGTCGGTGCGGCGAGAGTGGGTGGAGGCGAAGTGCTGTTCGCAAAGAGTTTCGTCCTCCGTGAGAGCGTTGAAGCCCGGAATCTCCTCCAGCTCCCAGAATTTGCGAAGATCTAAGTCATTCGCGTGGGATATTTTAGACTGCAGACAGGATATACCATTGGAGGAGGTTCCTGATCGACTCGAAGGAGCACAAGACCCGAATACAATTCACCCGAATATGGTGCGCTGAGCAATAGGTTCATCGGCGAGACCCTTCCGTAATCCATCGAGCAGAATGGATCCGTAGAGATCGGCACCAATTAACAGGTCGATGAGATCGAGCTTGGACCAATTAGCGTCCGCGAGCTTGATTCCTCTCAAGTGAGGGATATAATCGAATCTAAAAGTAGGAATGTCTCGGTGGGACGTAAGGTTCGGAAGGATGAGAGCATTTGTCGTTATAAAGTCGTTATCGTTACCGCGCGCGCCTATCTGAATTTGCGATATATAATTAACAACATTGGCACATTGGTCGCCTATACCCGTCACGCGAATCTTAACTTTTCTGCGGGAGAGTCTTAGTGACTGCGCAGCTCGCTCACTTAGAAAGGTGGCTTCCGAGCCAGTGTCAATTAAAGCGCGCAACCTTATAGATCGACCTTCAAGGGAGCGTACGGTTACTCGTGCTGTAGCGAGTAAAACTTGAGTCGGCGAATGATCGAATAATTTTCGAGAAATCAATGCCTTCAGAGCGATTCTAGTCCTAGTCGCACTCACCGATTTTGTTGCTGATCCCGTCGTCTTCCTTGTCGGATTCAGCCTTCTCGTTATCCGAATTATTACCTTCAAGGTCCTCGTGTAAAAGCGAGTGATGTTTGCGACTGCAGCGAGCACACCTCCTGCTCGAGAGACAATTTCGAGGGTAATGTCCCTTTCCTAGACAATTGTGGCAACAGCGATGCTTTTTTACAAGTTCCTTCCGTTTACCTACGGTTAGTGATTTTTTAATATATTGATACAGCGAGTGAGATTCGTTACAAGCAATACATTTAGATTTGTCAACGGCAGAGACGAGAGATTTCGTGCTTGCTATGTGTTTAGATTTCTTATTCCCTTCACTGATTTGTTGTGTAGCTTCTAAAGCTCTGAGTCGATTGACTAGAAATTGACAGAGTTCCTTGAAGGTCGGAAGTTCGGTTGAGCTACCGAGAAGTAAATTCCACTCTTGCAGTGTTTTAACATCGAGTTTACGTTCAATAATCGCAACCACAAAATCATCATCTACTGCACGGCCAAGATTTTTCAACGCATGAACGGAATCGTTTGTAGTATCGTAAACGCGTTTTAACTCAACCGCGGACTCAGATTTCATAGGCGTCAACTCGAGAACAGCTCGTAAATGATTGGATACAACCATTCTTTTATTTTCATAACGCTGCGTCAACTCGGTCCACGCGGTTTTATAGTTTGCCTCGGTAATTGATATATTTCTCAAAATTAAACCAGCCTCTCCGATTAGACTCGTTTTTAAATAATGCAACTGTTGCACGTCGGACAACGCTTCATTAGAGACCACCAAAGACTGGAATAAATCTCGAAAATTTGACCAATCGGTGTATTGACCCGAAAATTTTGGTAACTGAATGCGAGGCAGAGGTATAGACGCGGAGCTACGTTCAGTCAAAGCAGTAGAATTTACGATACTACAATTTGACACGGGTTTTGATAACGTTTCCAATAGGTCGGCGAAGAAGTCCGTTGCTTCGAAGTAGCTGTCCTCCGCTGTCTGCATCTCGTCGTCCCGGAAGTACGGCATCGTAGCCAAATCGTCCTGAGAGATTGCTGCCACGATGGCAGAATGTAACGCCTGGCATCTTCCCCATCTTTCCTGGAGAACGGCTTGTCGACTGCGTGCATTGCTGGTCGTATAATTAGCCTGACCGAGTTTCTTGAAGTTTTCCAGCGTTCGGTGTATTTGTCGCATGACCTCGCGTTGTTCGTTCCAAAGTTTGTCCATTTTGAAGTAATGCGTATCTCGTAGTATCGCCGCGAGGATGAGTAAATTTCACCGTAGCTGTATCGGTGAAATCCGCAAGGACTAGTCCCTGTGGGAGCACAATAGTCAATGTCGAAAAAACAAGGAATGTTGTTTTGATACGTGGCCTTGAGTCAGTCTCGTAGCATCGAATATTCTCGAACGAGAAATCACTTGCACGAGAATCACGATGTCCTTTCGGTTTTCTGAACAAGGTGCGTTCACCGGGTCGGCATATGTGTATCCGGCTCGAAGGACCATTAAATGTTAGTGATTTTGCGCAATGTTCACGCCTGTTCTTTGTTTCCCCGTGAAACGTTCCTTCGCACTTAATAGAGGTCTCTCTACTTTACTCGTGCGGCAGGTACTTAGATGGCCGAATGGGCCATCTGAGATGGAAACTCTTCGTGACTCGAGACGATAGTCCAAAAAATGAGACTGAATTAACAGATAACAAGAACCACTTTTATTTACACCGAACAAGACTCAGGTTACAGAAGGATTTCGCTCTCACTCGATTACGACGTTGTATAAAGTACGTTCAATTCGAGACCGTCGCTCGCAACTTTTCTCGAAGCGGCCGTGTAATGCTCCAATCGTCGGTGACCTCGCGTTAAGACTTATAATCGCGTCGACCGACTTATTATCCAAGATCGTGTTAATCGTTGAGAGCTCTCCTTGCGACTGCTCTCGATTCTCTCCGAATCCTTTTCCCCTCTCTTCCCATCGCGGCGTCCGTAACTCGGTTCGGCAGGTGCTGTCACCTTACGATCGGCGCGTTAATTCGAGAGTGCGCCTTCTTCAAACTTAAGACGCTTTGATTTGTAATAGAAAGCTATAATCCTAAACAGTTAAGAACAACGACTTAACCACGTTCGTTTTTGAAGTCTTGCTTTTGGCAATTCTGGTGACAAATTTAATCAACCGATTAGATTAACTCACGTTGGTGAAACCGGGCCTAAGACGCATCTTTCCTCATTATCGCTCGATTCAACTATCGGATTGCGACTCAACGCGTCCACGTGCGCCATGCGTAGTCCTGGCCTGTATTCGATTTCGCAGTCATATTCTTGAAGATGAATCCATCACCTCGCAACACGCGGTATAAGGTCACATTTAATTAATATGGCTCGCAACGCGTTACAGTCCGTAATTATTTTGAATTTCACACCTAACAAATAAGTATGGAAACGGTGCAGGGAAGCAACTACCGCGAGGGTCTCTAAATCGAAAAAATGTAATTTCTGTTCGTCGTCTGTCGTTTTTCGGCTGTAATAAGCGACGGGTCTGATCATTCCTTTGGTATCTCACTGCATAAGAATATCTGCAATCTCTAATTTTGATGCGTCCGTGTGCAATTCTGTCTCAAATCTCGCGTCGTACAGCGCTATTACTGGTCGTTCTACTAGTTTTTCTTTTAATGTGTCAAAGGCTCTCATTTGTTCGCCCGTCCATTTCCACCCAACGTTAGCCCTTAAAAGATCCGTAAGCGGTCGGGCTATAATGGCGAAATCTTTTACGAATTTTCGAAAGAAGCTTGCGAGTCCAATGAATTGTCTGATTTCGTGTACGTTACTAGAAGTCGGGAAATTTGAAACCGCGGTAACCTTCCGCGTCCCAGGTCGAATTCCATTTTCGCTAATTTCGAAACCCAAGAAATCGATCTTTCTGCGAAAGAAGTCGCACTTGCTCAAGTTTAGTGTTAATCCGTTTCTGCCAGTCAACTTCAAAACTTCTTCCAATCGTTCGAGACCTTCCGTGAACGAACATGCTGGCACCAGCACGTCGTCCATGTATATCAAAGCGAATTTGTTTTTGACTTCTGCTAAGATCTTATTCATGGTCGTTTGGAAAACCGAAGGCGCGTTCGCTAGGCCGAACTAGAGTCCCTGTAGTAAGAGTCTGGCAAGAAATATTCTCCGTTTGATTGGTTTGACGTAAAATGGCGGAACCAATAAGGTGTCTAGAATCTGTACTCTAAACGCGGGATTATTATTATTATTATTATTATTTGGTTACCTTTGATCTGTTCGTTATCGCTGCATTACTGCACTAGTGCAATTAACTAACTGCACTAGTGCAGTAATGCAGCGATAACGAACAGACCAGACGCCATTTTGCGTCAAGCCTTGCCAGACTCTTACTACAGGGACTCTAGGCCGAACGGCATACTGTTACGTTTGGCACCTTCACGGAGCGCGAGACGGGTTCCGCGAAACTCGGCTGCGCTTTTCCGGGAAATTCGGCCGCGGGTTTCCGCGAAACCGGGAGGCACGTGCCGGAGTTCGCTGTGTTGACGCGCCGCCCTCGTGCCGCGCCGCGCCTTTCCGCGGCTCACGTGCCGGCGCTCGCGCGCGACGGCGACGGACGCATTAAAAGCGATTGAGCGGGACCCATCATCCCTTCAACGAATCCGGGATGCAGACGCCGTCGTTGCGGTGGCGGCGAATGCAACACCCGGCATTAAAGAGTAAAGAACGCCAAAATGTAACGTGTACCTGTCGCGCGCCGCGACCGTTGGTCGGAAGGACGTTTCTAGCGGGACCTTGCGCGGGTCCTACCAGAAACAAAATCGAGGGACTTCCCCCCCTCAAGTAACCGTGGATCGGTGTCCCCTTTCCGCGCGGGGTACCGAACTACGGTATATATACCGAAGTTTCGGGGCGAGAAAGCGCTCTCGTCCGCGATCTCCAGATCAGGCCAACCGCTAGCATCCGCAAGTAAGCCCAAAGGGACTTAGCCACGGGCATCGCTCCTCGTTACGGACTTAGTTCCCGCACCGAGTGGCGTCGGACATAGCCGCGAGGACCGATTCTCGTGGGGACGCGAACTTAGCCGTGAGCATCGCTCCTCGCTACGGACTTAGTCGCAGCTATGTCCGAGTGGCGTCGGACATAGCCGCGAGGATTCATTCTCATGGCCGGGCAGTCATAAGACTTAATGTCGCGGAATTTTCTTTGGTAAATATGCAGAATAGATCACACCTCACCGATTTCCTCGCCACTTAGATATGTTGTAGGGGAGAGTTTTCTGAGTAATTCCCCGCAAGAATCAAATGGGGGACGGCATTGGTTTAGGAGATATAACTAATTGAAAACTAAAAATTTTAATACTATTTCTTAGTAATTTTTATTAAAATGCCTGAGTAGCTACCTTTAAAATCATAAACAAACTACCGTTTTCATTTACAAGGTCACACCTGCCCCCTCCCGCACCAATCGGTACGGGTTGAACACACACACACGCGCGCGCGCGCGCACGCTTAATTCTTCTCGCGGCGCAGACTGACCGAGCAAGCGAGATCCACTCTACACCTCAGACATGGTTTGGGTATGGTTATATTTTAACGAAGTGAAGCCCCCCCGAAGGGGGGGGGGCGGAACATACTGTCTCCACGCATGTACTTCCACCATTGTACTGTTCCACATGGGTTTGCAACTTTCCACGTGAAGCGAAATCCACTCCACACCTCTGACATAGGGTGGGTAGTGTTATCTTTAACGAAGTGGAGCCCCCCCGAAGGGGGGGCGGAACATACTGTCTCCACGCATACATTTTTCTACCCATATAAGTCACTCCCCTCCACCAAATGTAAATAGAAAAATGTATGCGTGA
>NW_011966931.1:8155-15701 GCF_000949405.1 Vollenhovia emeryi | reverse complement strand
GCGTCTGGCAACTATCACCGACATCTCACCGGAAAGCGTGGTCAGCTCGCGTGTGCCCGGTTCTATCTCACTCCCGGCGACACTCGGGGAGCCCGCCCGCGCCTGTTTTCCAGGCCCGGTCCCGGGGGCCCGCGGTGCCGTCGACCATCCGCGTCCGCCCGGCCGGAGCGCGTTGCGCGCGCGTCCTTGCCGGTCCGTCCTTAAGCGTCCTGCCGTTCGTCGATCCGCGTCCTATCCGTCGTGTCCCCCGGTCAGAGCCCCGAAGAGGGGCTCCGAACACTGATCTCCCTTCACACCCGCGTCACCTCCCCTCTGTCTCCGTGTCACCGTTGTGCACTTGTCCAGTGTTTTGTGTTGTGTCTTCGCTCCCCGTGTGAATATTAAAACCTGCCGTCATGTGCAGCTATGGGGAAACGACGTCGATCCCGGCGGTCAGGGCGAAACATCTAGCTCCTGAGTCTAGCCCGCGCCTACGCTGAACACGGGGATTTCGACCCCAGCGTGTTCGCCACCGCAAGCTCGCTCGCCGCCGCCGATTCCGTTTTCGCTTGCGGGGCTCGCCTTTTTACACCGCCCGTTCCCGCAACGCCGCTCCCGTCACCCCGAGAGCTCTTCACTGGGACCGCGGTTCCGCGACAACCCGTCGCCAGGGAAACAACGAAGCCCGCGGCAGTCCCCGTGGTACGTCCCTCGCCGACCGCCCCCAAGCAGGGCCCTATCGTCAGGGCCGTGGAAACCCTGACCACTAAAATTAGAATGATATTGAGAGGCACGAATAAACAATTAAAAATCAGAAAAAGATCTCTTGACGCTAGCGTCGATTATTTCTTACCCGGAACCGCCCTTCCTGCACTGCTTCCGCTCGGCCCTGCGGGAGGACCGTTCCCTCTTCCTTCTTCGATACTCTCACGCACACACACGCACACTCGGGCACAAAGGACACCAGCGCGTAACCGGCGACCAAAACACCACCGGCCTCGCAAGGAATCTCGAGATCGCCGAAAATAGAAGCGTCCACGTAACGCTGCGTCGTGTTTTCTTTCCTTCGACCCGAGACCGGCCCCTTCTCGCACTCTTTTCCGCGCTATCGCCCGCGTCGGTCTCGCACATAGCGCTCGCGCTCGCGGTGCCTATATTTAGATTCTCGACACTTCGCACACGATACCCGCGGCGTCTCGAGACCCCGCGTGCGCGCGCGCGTCCGCGTATACACGCAGCCAGGACGTAACAATACGTTTATACTGATACTGTCCATCCGGAGTAACAAATGCCGTTGTATCTCGCGATCCCGGCGCTATGGGAATTTGGTAGTAACCTGACGCCAAATCTAAAATCGTGAACAGTGAGTTCCCCGCTAACAAATCTAACTGATCATCGATCAATGGAAGGGGGTAATGTTCCTTACGCGTTTTGCGATTTTACGCACGGTAATCCACGCACAGTGTTTCTCACCAGTCTTCTTTTTTACGAGTAAAATCGGGCTAGCGTAAGAAGAGTTTGATTCGTATATAATGTCCACGTCTATCATTTCCTGGATCATTTCCCGTACCAATTTTCGTTCCGGATTTGCGAGACGATATGGGCGGTACACGACGGATTTGTCATCTGTTAGTTCTATGTCCATCTGTGTGACATTCGTGAACCCCAATTCTTTCAAATTTCGCGAAAAACAGTTCCTATATTTTGTTAGCAACGCTTTTAACGCCGTGACTTCCTGCTCGGTTAGTTGATCACCGTGATTCAAGATCGGCTCGTTTTCAATATCCTCCAATTCGAGAATTCGTATATCCTTGTATTCCGGGCACGTTAAGGAGCGAGTAATTAGCGATGACTTAGTTAGCTCGAGAGTATTCCTTGAGGCATTTTGCACTAACAATTTCCCTTTTCCATCGCGTATCTCATATTCGCCGGGCATTAAATAGTATTCGCTGCCCGATCCGCCGCGCAACGATCCCCTCATGTATACTCGTACATCCCCCGTATGTCCGTCCTCCGAATAGACTGATACAGCTGTTAGTTCTCCCGGTTGTATCTTAACGTCGTCCCGTAATCTTAAATGAACTTTGGTCGGAAGCTCTCGTCCGAATACTAACGAATCTATCGTCTTAGTAATTTTGTGGAGAAGATACTTTTGTAGAGAAGATTTTTGTAGAGGCAATATTTTTGAAAAGGTATTTTTGGAAAGACTAGAACACACAAAGCGCGCGCTTCGCGCGCGCCATTTATTCTCTAATATAGTATAACATAGTACATTTTTAATTATAAATAGTAATTCAATAAGAAATGTGCTCGCAACGTTCCGGAATTCGAACAGAAAGAAGAAAACTTGACGCCACGGAAAACAATATTAAAATATAACAGAAAGTCACTATTACGAGAAAAATTTGTTATTAACAAAATTGTAAATCAAGTTTTTAAATTAAGTAGCTTAAATTAGATCGCATTTATTTATGAAGATAATGTTGAGACCGGTGGCAGGTTAGGCAGGCGAAAGAATACGCGTAACTATTTGAAACAATATTTATTGCCGACTAAATAAGAGACAGCACTTCGAATCAAAAGAGAGTAACTTGACAAACAGAAAGTATGACGGAATGAACAGATCACGGAACTTAACTGCGTGTACTCGCGACGGAACACAGCATCGTAGAGAGAGAGTACGTACACGACGCGTAAGAATACAAAAGTAAAAGCCTAGCAGATGGCGCAAGTAATCGCATCGCAAACTATATAATACGTAGAAAGGGAAACAGAGTCCCTATTTCCAACACTTCCCCTCGATGTGAGCACGTTTTATCCTTGAAGACACAGAGGGAAAAAGAAAATAAAATAAAAATAAAAATTTTAATCCTCAGCGGAGACGTGGCACATTCCAGAGAGATGTATGAACTTCTGTAGCTTGGGTTGAAACGACTCTCCGTTGAGTTGATTGAGCGAACCGGACTAGCTCGTCGGACCGGAGTTCGCGTAAGAGTCAAAGGTACGAGACTAATTACGACAATATGACGGAACAGCGGATTTATTATATGACATGAACAATGGTATTTACACGTGCGAAGATGATAGTATTTACAGCGAATCTATACAAGACTCCAAGGACCGCGTAACGACGGTCGTGGTGCGCGGCGCGTGCGCGGTACGGATGCGGCCGTGAAGCGGTTTAAAGAGCCGCGGTTCGACTCTCGGCGGCGTGAATACGGGCCGTTTAAATGGCCGGTCGGTGCGCGGCGCGAGTACGGGCCGTATCTGCGGTTGTCCGGCGCGGGTGGTCGGCGGATGGATTGCCCCCCTTCACGGTGAGATTCCGTGGATGTAGATTCGGGTCTTAGGCGCGGTCGAGCCGGATACCGGTAACAACCGGCGGGGGCGAGTCACACCTCACCTCCTTCTCAGTCCGGGCACGCCGAGGTGCACAGGATCCGGTGCACCGGTAGACAGCGGTAACGCCCGCTGGGGGTGAGTAACACCTCACCTCGCTGTATCTACCGGGCTCGGTTCAAGGATTGCTCGGTCTGCGGTCTTTTGAGTGAAGCCGAGAACACTCGGCAGAGGCAAGTTGCTCCTCACCTTGGTTTCGACTCGTTATCGAGAGCAGGCCTTGCGGATCGGGATTCGTGAGCGGGCTTCGTGCTGGTATCGACTAGGCTAGCGGCGGAATCTGCCTCGGGTCCCGTCTTTTATACCCGTCTACCCTCAATTGTTATTACATATTAACAATATTCGGCTGGTAGGGGGTAGACGGGTCGGGGTAGCGTGTTCGTACGCTTGCGCGGCCTGGAGACAGCGCGACACGCGTGTCTCGCCGGCTCGGGCGTGCTCGGCCGTTCACGCGGGCGATCGGTTCGCCGTGCGAGCGCGTCGTACGAGAAATTAGGCGGTGGGCGCCGTGCGCCCACCCTTCACCCGGTGTTCGGCGGCATCCGGCTTTCACCGGGAACGATGTATTTCGGGGTGCATCGTTACAGGGTCTGGGAATGCCTTTCGTAAGCATGTCGGCCACGTTGTCATCCGTTGAGACGTGATCAACTCGCAAAAGTCCAGTCTTCAAAGCTTCGCGTATAAAATGGTGACGCATATCCACATGCTTGCTTCGAGCATGAAAGACCGGGTTTTCCGCAAGCTTCAATGCTCCGAAGTTGTCGGTGAAGACTTCGGTATCAGTCAGGGATTCAAATCCTAATTCTCTCAGGAAAGCTGTCAAACAAACGGATTCCTTGGTCCCTTCGGTAAGTCCCATATACTCTGCCTCTGTGGAAGAAAGAGCAACAGTTTTTTGTTTACGAGAGTCCCATGAAAGAGGGGCTCCCGCTAAGCATGAAGACAAATCCGGAATAAGATCGTCGGTCATCCGGACAGTTACCCCAATCAGAATCGACAAATCCGTAAAGGGGTTGTTCATTAGCAGCGTAATTCAGACCGAGGTCAGCAGTTCCTTTCAGATAACGAAGAACCCTCTTGGCAGCGGTTCAATGAGTCTTTCCATAGGAACTGTTGAATTGTCCGAGGCAACTGGCGGCAAAACTTATGTCTGGTCGAGTTGTCAGTCCCAAATAAGTCAAGCAACCAACCAACTCTCGATATGGAACGTCTTCTTCGAGCTCGAGAGGCTGAGCCTCCTTGTTCAACTTTGAGTTAATATCCATGGGGGTGGACTGGCTTCGCGTCCTTCATATTGAACCTGTCCAGAAGATCCATGATGTAGCTTCTTTGGTTCAAGGTTACCTTGTTTTTGTCCTGGTGAAACTTCACCCCGAGACAATGGTTCACTGGTCCAAGGTCCTTTACGTCGAAGCGACCCGACAAAGTCTTCCCCAACTGTTCGATGAGTTCAGGATTCCGGACAGCAACGAGTATGTCATCTACGTAAACGGCAACTAAAATGATGTCTTCCCCTCGTCCTTTGAAGTACAGGCATGGGTCCCCGTTGGACGCAGAAGCTCCGAACTCCAACAAGGCCTCCCGTAACTTTGCGTGCCACTGTCGTCCAGCCTGACGCAGTCCGTAAAGAGACTTCTTGAGAAGGCTCACCTTATCGCCCTTCTGCAAATCAGTTAACATTTTCGAAGCCTTGTTGACGATGTCATGGTCGTCCTGGGTCTCGATGATAGACTCCAAAGAACGCGATAACTGCCTTGGGGGCTCCATGAGAATCCTTTCCTGCAGTTCTCCATTAAGATAAGCCGTTGTCACGTCGTACTGCCGTATAATCATGCCGTATCGAGCAGCTAAAGCAGCGAGCAATCGGCTAGTACTCAGACGCGCGACAGGGGCAAAAGTGTCCGTGAAATATACACCAGGTCGCTGGGTGAACCCTTGGGCAACGAGCCTGGTCTTCCTTCTCTCCAGGACCTTGTTCGGACCATATTTGTCCCTTAATACAATTCGGCTGCCAATGACTTGCTCATCAGTCGGACGCTCGATTAGCTGCCAAGTGTCGTTCCGGACGATGGCTCGAATCTCATTAACGATGGCATCCATCCATTCTTCGGAATCAGGACCAGATAGAGCTTGCTTCATGGAAACCTCGGACAAAAATACTTGCTCCGCAATGCAATATTCTGAGGAATTAGCGACTTCATGAAACAATTTTCGCGGGCAACCGCGTTGTCCAGTCCTCAGGATCCTTGATCTTCCTCGTCCTCGCCTGGCCTCAGCGTCGGCTCCATCTGGGGAATCCTCTTCGAAAGTGATCTGGCTACGGGGTGTCGGCTACGGGGTGACTTCCAGGAATCTCTCGTTCATCAGCGTCTTCGTCTGCGACGTCCCCAGTGTTTTCGGGATCCGGGTTGTCCTGGGCCTTAAACGGGGAATTCAACTCGATCTCTACTTCTTCCTCGGCGTCCGTAGACTTATGGATCCCGGAATGAGGTTGCACGTCGTCCGGCTCGAAATTCTCATATTTACCGGCGTTCGACAATGTATCCCTGGAAAAACGAACATCACGAGACACAATGACGGTTCCATCCTTGGGTAACCAAACTCTGTAACCCTTAGATTCCTCGGAGAAACCAACTAAAATACCCTCCTTACATCGCGGCTCCAATTTGCCCTTTCCCGGCTTTCGGTCGAGACAATAGACTCGTGATCCGAAATCTCGTAGGTAACTCACGTCGGGGACTCGGCCAGTCCAGGCCTCATAAGGAGTTTTTCCACCAAGACTCCTGGTGGGACATCGATTTCTTATGTGGTTAGCAGTATTAACGGCCTCTGCCCAGAAGCGTGGGGGAAGACCGGCTTGCATAAGAAGACATCTGGCAGTCTCAAACTATATAATACGTAGAAAGGGAAACAGAGTCCCTATTTCCAACAGATAATTTTTAATATTTCTGTATTATTTCTTTTTTAACTTTTTATTATTACGTAATAATTTGAACATATTGAATAGTTTTAAGTATAAGATACATTAAATCTAACTAAAGCTACGGGGAGAATAAAATGTTTTAAGTAGGTTGCATAAAATCTATAATACACTAAGGACAGCGAAGTTAAATGTATGCATAGGTAAGTAAATGAGAGCGCTCGAGTGTAAAACTGGTAAAAATATAACGAGGTAGTACGGCAAGGTTGAAAAGAAAGCCTAGCACTATACAAATCGGTAGAAATGGATTCATTGCATCTCAACAGTACTCCGCTTCTACCACTACCCGCAAGATCGTATAATTCACGCGTGAAATTTTTCAAATTATCTAATTTTTAATTACTGATTTACTTCTCTGATCCAGACAAATAAATTTAATTCTTATATGTTGAATACACGATATTTCACAGAACATAACACTATGTATTCAATAATTCACAGGCCCACAAAAAAAGAAAAGTTGTCTGCGCCATGGACTAGACCATGGTATTCCCATGTATTTTCGCCTGCTGAAACCGAATATGACTTCAGTTTTGCCCCTATACGTCAGGATTTTTTCTACAGCCAAAAACACCTTAGAAAATCCAACTTACAATTAGGGAAACTTAGTTTCTTCTTCTGATAACGGAATCTCTGATTCCGTTATTGGAATTGAAAATCCTGCTGCCTCAGAGGATGCTGGAGATGGTGACAACTACCTCAATCGAGGATGTGTAGAATGATCCATTTTCCGATCCTCTGAGGTAACGAAGCCAGCGAAGGCGCGCTGCCTTGCAGGGGGGCGTTAGGGTGTGAGGATGAAGCCGTAGTGTGTCCGACGACGAGTTGACTTTGTCCTCGTCAAAGTCGGAAAGCCCTCATACTTAAACCTAGGGAGGTATGAGGGTTATCACCCTTAGGACGGCGGACTCACCTGCGATCGGAACAGGATCCCTAACGTGCGGATTTTTCAATATATCCATGGCTCTTCAAAATAAAAATCCTGAACTCATTCAAAATACATCTAGATCCTCCATGGCTCCTCATAGATGCGATAGTGATCCGAATTCATTCTGTTATGTTTGTGGAGAATTTAAATTGAAGAAAAATCTTAAAAAATTCACAGAAAAATTAAAATCAGCATATAAAGAATGTTTTGCCTCTGAAGTGCGTGATGGGAATCATTACTGGTTACCTCAATTAGTATGT